>NW_009714237.1:4509-21102 GCF_000703405.1 Apaloderma vittatum | reverse complement strand
GAATGCCCTGGGCCTTTTTGTTCCCAAGCTGTATTTCTTTTCACGAACTGAATTCATTTCTCTAAGGAACATGAATAAAGTTTGTTTTTCCTAAATTCCTGGCAAACAAGTTGATGAAATCCATATGGATCACAAAAACTGAATGCTTGAGTACAATGTTCCTCATGTGAGCAAACACTTGTCTTTTAAAATAGATGACTTTTAGCTGCGGGGATTATATATATATATATATATACACATATTTGAGATCCGTTCTGTGATCCATCAGCTAGATTTCAAAAGCATAAGACAGGAAGCTGACTGCTTCTGAAGGTGTTTTCCTTCTTTCTCATGTTAAACATATGTACTTCTCAGTTAAAGGTTGTTAATTTTAATTTGTCATCATATCTGATAATTAAAGAAAATCTGTTAAAAAGTAGTTTGAAACTTTAATTTTAAACCTTGATCCTTCTCAGTCTGAATGGCTCTGAGTTTTAACTTTATTCTTACCATTGTCAAAATCCTCTCCACACACACTCACTTCCTGCGTCTCGTACCTTGGCCGAGCTGCAGATGATCCAACCTACCGGGATGTTGAATCAATCTCTTTTCAATATGTCCCTCACACACCTCCATGTCCCAGCACGTCTCCAGCCCATGTCTTCCTGACACCAGACTGCCTGAGATATGCACGAGTGCAGGCTAGGATGGGCAAGTCCTCTGAAAAATTGCAGAGAAGGTGCTTTCTCACACCTCTTAGGCTGCTCAAAGGAAACCCATGTCCATTTCTCCATTTGGGAAAAAAAAGGTTTGGCCATCTTAGCTAATTAAAAACTGCTTGTTTGTGTAATGAGTAGCAGCAAAATGAATTATCAGTTAGTAGAGCTCATCTGTACATAATTAAAATCTGTACAGTACTTTCTTATCCCACTCTATACCTGAAATGTGGCAGCTTCAGGTGCTAGATGTGTAGCAGTTATCATGTTTGCCTCACACGCAAAAGGTCCCTGGTTTGATCCCGGGCAGAAACACCTGTATTTTCACTTCAGGAGATGGTTTAGTGTTAGGGTGGTGTAGGGCTGTAGGTTGGACTTGGTGATCATAAGATCCTTTCCAACATTTATGGTTCTATGATTCTATGATTCTATGATTCTATGAGTGAGTCTTTGATCCTATGGCTATGTCACCAGCCGGGGATCGTGGTCCTCCGCTACTGAATCCTCTCTGGCATCCCCAAAGCCCTGCCTGGGAGATTCTGCATCAGCCAGGTGCTTCGCAATGCATGGCCTTCTTTTTAGGGGGGGCAGGAGAAAACAAGCATGTTTGGTCATATTCTCTACTGTCTTATCTCCTCACCTCCTCAAGAGACAGAATTGGTGACAGCCTTAAAGCTCCATGGGAAGTGTTTCTGATTGATAGAGCTGCGAGTTAGTGTGGCTGGTGATGTAATTCTGCCCCTGTGCTCAGCTCTGGTGAGGCCTCACCTCGAGCCCTGTGTGCAGGTCTGGGCCCCTCACTGCAAGAAAGACCTTGAGGGACTGGAGCGGGTCCAGAGGAGAGCAACGAGGCTGGGGAAGGGATTGGAGGGAAAGTCCTGTGAGGAGAGGCTGAGGGAGCTGGGGGTGTTTAGCCTGGAGAAGAGGAGACTCAGGGGGGCCCTTCTCACTCTCTACAACTGCCTGAAGGGAGGATGTAGTCAGGTGGGGGTCGGGCTCTTCTCCCGGGCAACCAGTGACAGGACAGAGGGCACGGCCTGAAACTGTGTCAGGGCAGGTTTAGGTTGGATCTCAGGGAGCCCTTCCTCATGGAGAGGGTGCTCAGGCACTGGGATGCACTGCCCAGGGAAGTGGTGGAGTCACCGTCCCTGGAGGTGTTTAAGGAGAGGCTGGATGTGGCACTTAGTGCCGTGGTCTGGCTGATGTGATGGTGTTGGGTCATAGGCTGAACTTGATCATCCCAGAGGTCTTTTCCAGTCTCAAAAATTCTGTGATTGTGTGATTGTGTGATTCTGTGATTCTGTGAGTTGAAAGCATTAGAGGGTGAGTGAGAAGCAAAATGGGGGGGTGGCTAGATTTGCATGGCCAGTAGGGTGAGGATGGGACTGGTGTCTCCCCATAAGGGGACTGGGTAGGGCTGGGCAGCTGACTTTGCACCTGGGGGCTGGAAGTGGCTCCTGGCCACCTGTGGTGGCCCTGTACAGTAGTGCACAATCATCAGTTTATGTGCAAAACAAAGCATTAGCTTTTTACTGTAAAGCCTCAGAAACCTTTAAAATTACTTGAGAGGAGAATAAAAGCAATTAGCAAAATATGTGGTTAGAACCAAGGCAGTTTCCGCTGACTTTTTTTCTAAATGTTTATTTTATAAGTGGAGTGAACAGTGTGTAGTAGAAAGAAATAAATAATTGAGAAGAGTTTTCCTTGGCAAAAAGAAAGCATTTTAAAAACAGCAAAAGATGAAATGTCAAGGCAGCTGTTGGACTGCAGTCGCTATGGTAATCATAACACAACATTTTGATTAGTTAGGCACACAGCGGAGACTCTGGGTAAGAGTCTGGAGGTGGCGGTGGTGAAGGGCGGGTTATTGTTTTTTGAGGAAGTCTTAAAAACTCAACACAGAGAAGGATCTGTCCTTTTTAAAGGACGATGTGTGCCAAGTTTTCTTCTAAAATGTATTTGTACACCCGTTTTGACACTTTAAAAAAGCCCATCTTAAAATCAGTAACAGCTAGGTGCTTTTTTCTGAAATAATGCTTGCAGGACAGAAGGATGAATCCCTTAATATGGGGTCCAAGCATCTTATGTATCTTTCATGTATTTGTATGCAAAACAGGCTGTGGAACAAGAAAGTCGGTTATTCATCTTCTAAAATGTATTTGTACACCCGTTTTGACACTTTAAAAAAGCCCATCTTAAAATCAGTAACAGCTAGGTGCTTTTTTCTGAAATAATGCTTGCAGGACAGAAGGATGAATCCCTTAATATGGGGTCCAAGCATCTTATGTATCTTTCATGTATTTGTATGCAAAACAGGCTGTGGAACAAGAAAGTCGGTTATTCATTTTCTTTTTTTTTTTTTTTTGCACTGGGGCAAGAATCCTGAAAGTTCATGATATGGATTCCTCAGAAAATGCAAGTGTTTGGACACTGCATCAACCAGCATGGGCACAGCCAAACTACCTGCCTAATGCATTCGGCTCACCCATGTCTCCATTTGTGCAGATTTTTGACAGCAGCATGAAGCAAAGATGCTTTGCAAGGCAGAGCTTCCTCTCCTCTTCCTCCTGCTCTCCTCCACTTCCCACAAACCAGAACGGAGCCTTAAATACTGTTACTGTATAGAAGTGGACAGCCCTTCCAATAAATCTTTTGAAAGGAAGGAAAGAGGGTTGTTCAGTTTTGAAGACAAGACCTGGCTTTTCAACTGCAGTAGGAGGCTGAGAAGTGGGAAGAGCTCCTGGTGGAGCTGAGCAAAGATATGTCTGGGTGGAGTTCACATCAGCATGTTCCCTTTTGCTGAGCTTCTGACTTGCTGTGAACAAGGACATTTCAACTCCATATCAGCGGCTTCTCTTCACATCTTTTGTCTGTCCTGTTTATTTTGACTAGAAACTCCTTCACAGGAGAGAGTTGTTGGTAGTGGGGCATTGGCTTCTATGGCATGTGTGCACAGCACAGGATGCCTCTGAGGTGATTTGGATGCTGTAAGTACACATTGCCAATGCAAACATCACAAAGAATATTACATATTCTTTCAAAGTGTTGAAATCTGTGAATTGCCCAGGATGACACATCACTTCTTTATCCTTTTGTCTTTCTAAAAAAAAATAAATCAAGATTGTCTTGAGTTTGTGTTTTCATGAGGAACCTTGAATGAGAACAACAGTAGGGAACCCTGAAGGGAACAACCTTGTAGCAGGCTTCTCTGGGACAGACTTCTTACCTCTTTCAGAGCTGCTGCTGATTTTGCGCAGTGCTGCACTGTGCTCTCAGAAGTCAGGAATGTTAAAATCAATCCCTTCTCCATTCTGTTTGTCAAAAATCTCCTCTTGCCTTTGTGAATTCAGGGGTTAATCCTGAGTTCTTTGAGCTAGCACTCACTTTCCTGGGCAGCAGCTGGCTTCCTCCACCATCTCCTCTGGCCACAACAGCCTCATCTTGGGGAGCCCCATCCCCAGCGCATCCCCTCGCCTGTCTGCAAATCTCTTTGGTTCAGATGCATAGATTGGCTTGCAGGACAGAGACCTCAGTGCACAGCCTTGAAAAGTCATTTCAGCCTGAAAAGTCCTGGAGTAATACATTAATGTAAAGCAATACCTAAACAAACCCACAAAAACTGGAAAGGGAAGAGATTTAAGCTCTGTAATTGCCCCAAGCTTTACTAATTGTGAGACCACCAGCTGTGATGAAGGAAATTGATTTCATCAGTTGTCAGTCATCCTCCTTTTATTAGTGATTAGAAGTTCACAGCTCCTCCAGGCAGGGCATAGTCCTGCTCTGCCTCTCTCTGTCATGCTGAAAGCTTTGGCTCTAGCAAACCCTTGCATGTTACACAGGGAGTTTTCTCTCTCACCGGTGGTTTCTCTTGCTGAGATCATGCTGAGTCCTTGCCCCCTCAATATCATTTGGAAGTCTCTTACCATCTTTTCACTTATTAACTAGTATAACTGACTTCTAGGGCAGAATTTTTCTGTGCTGTGGCTAAACTGATTTCTGTCCAACTCAGCTATACTGCTACATTACCCTGAGAGGGTGTTCCTAAATATAATGGGTGGCACAAAGACGCAGGACAATTCTGGCTGCTTCTAATTAAAAAAAAGGACATGCTTCTTTCAATCTTTTATGCAATTTAATTGAAATTAACCATACTGCTAGCTAAGATTTTTCTTTGGCAATACAGCAGGAAATGTTCCTCTCCACCTCTCCTTTACTCCAGTGCAAAACTAACTCTTAAAAAAGCTATTGAAAGATGGAATTTTATCAGAAAAGGACTTGAAATTTTGCTGGCTGCGTATCCATCAATTCTTGCTTTTTGGGTTTCATTTTCGGATAGATGTGTATTGACAAGCCTTGGTACTGCTCTTCAAAAAATGAGAGAGATCTCAAAAATAATCAAAACAGAATGAAAAAAGAAAGCCGGAACAGGCATGTCCTTCTCCCGCTTCATTCTAGGCAAATGGTTCGGGCAGCATTTTTCCAGCAGTGCTGACTGGATCTGTACAGAATAAAAAGCTGTATCACAGAATCACACCTTCAAACTGTCAGAATTGAACTTTATTCTCAGTAGAAACGGACAATTTGAAAATTTATTGAAGGAACGTTGTGGGAGAAATCATTTGGGAGTCAGATGAGAGGTTTTGTTTATATGTTGACTTTTGGTTTGCCCCTTTTTATCTACTGCATTCAGACTTGTCCATCTAAGGTTTAGACACCTGCAGAAGGACACATGAACTCCATCCCTGCAGTCTGACAGAAGAGCTGGTACTTCTGTGGTACAGAAGTGGTCCGTTTAATCAGTATTCCCTTGTAGAGTCATGGGTTCATGAATCTTTTCATGCCTCAAGAAAAATAGTGTGGAGTCTGGCATGGGAGAATGACAGAAGGGGAATGAAAGTATCAAGTGGGGCTACACTGACTGTGTAGCACTGTTCGTTAATTTTGCACATTATTTAGACTTGTGAATGATGACCTGTGGGATTCAGTCACCTTGTGAGGTACTCGTCTGTGTAAGACTTACCTTCTAATCACAAAGTTCCAGTGTCTTGGAGAATCTCACAATTTTTTTAAGTCACATTTGCATCATGGCTGTTGGTGTGAGAATGTAATTCAAACTTCAGTCTTGTGTTTGCTGCAGCAGCAAACACGCCTTAAAGGTACTCACCAAGAAAAAACACAAAAAGGGGAACTGAGTGCTGCCCTCTATGACATGCAGAAAACTTCTCTCTGAAGTCCATGTAATGAGTGCTGTGCAGAGCCAGGAAGAGAGTTGAAGCAAGGAGAACACTGCTTGATGTACTTTCTCGTTGCTCTGTGACTTCGATATGTTTTATTATTTTAAGCACTTAATTGTGTTATTTAAAACCTCTTATAATTACTCAGATCTCTAGAGGCATACTTACAGCTTTTTCACAGCAGTCCTGGGTAGAACCTGAAACAATTATTGAGGAAATCCTGTGAAATACTATATTATAGAAGCACTCTATGGGTTAGTTATAGCATAATAGCTAGAGGAATATAAATAACTTGCTAGCTTGCTGCCTCTTCACACCTTCAGCATGAAATTTTTTTTTTGCAGTTCTACAGGGACAATACAATATTGCAGTCCCTGTCAGAACTGTCTTGTTGTACAGTCACTACCCTGAGTTTTGCTCTCAACCTGAGGCCATGTCTGGCAGTACTGGAGTCCAACTGGGGCACAGTCAGAGGTCAGGGAACAGAAATGGCAGTTCTTAACATTGCTGGATGCCACTTTGGGTTAAATTACTATTTATTCGCTTTTTAGATACAACTGAAACAACTATAGATTGAGGTAGATGTGCTAAAAAGTAATAAACCAAAAATTACAAGCCATTTCCAGCCTTCTTAGTTTTCATCTCCTCTCTGGGATATGTAGCATAATTTCTTCTTGCTATAAAGTTCTTGTGGGACTTCCCTCTGTACTGTGTTTCTTAAAGGGTTTTCTTTGTTCTGTTGCAAATCTTGAAGTGATGCAAAGCAAATACAGCACGTGAGTGCAGGCAGTTTGCTGTGACCCACCTCTCTGGAAGTGCCACCTTTTACAGAAAAGAATCCTGGTGTCCAGTTGTTGCAGGGGAAAGCAGATATATTTAGAGGCACCCTCCTGCAGTGAACTGTTTGTTGCCAATTTATCTGTATGATTAAACAATAATCAAGCTCTTCCGCTCTCAGTTGGTGATTCACAGTAATTTCGTTCTATACAGCCTCTAGATTAGATGAAGGCAGCTGCCTACATTTGATCAGACTCTCACATCGGCTGAATTCTGACAGGCTGGCACTGTCCTGTTTTAGCACCATCTTTCATGCATACAAATATTCAGGCATGAGGGTTTCCTAAACTGCATAGCTGAGGCTGACCAGCATGGGAACCCTGCTACTGCAGAGAATGAATAAGTGCCTTGCCTACAAGGTTCAGGCTATTTTGTTTCCCATTTAAGTCGCTGCACTGGAAACACGATACGTCCAGTTAATCTTCAACGGGCGATTTCAGACGTTATAGATCCACTTATGCCTTGTGATGAATTACTTTAGTGTTTGGCAAATATTAAATAACATTTTTTTGTTGACATGGAAGTGTGACCTGCAGGCTGCAGCTGGTCCCAGTGTTTGGTGCTGTTTGTGTCCTGCCGTCTTTCTCTTCCTCCCTCTGTTCTCTCACTGTTGAGGCGCAGCTGGTTTACGTCCATCACAATCAATGGAAGGACATTTCCGAGCTGGTAATTGCTGAGAGGATCCGGTGCTGATGGCTTCTGGAGCTGCCAATCCAAGGAGCAGCTTTTGGCTCCTGCTGCGTACAGTATGTCTGCAGTCTGACCATTTATCTCACTTCACATACTTGAACTGAAAGAAAGGTTTGTACAAGCACTTGCTGCTCATTCCCTGGCATGTCCTTCTCCCCCTCGTCCCCTCCCTTCCTCTCTTGCGTGTTATCAGCTATTGCAACAGCACTAAAATGTGTCAAATAAGGTGAATGCTGTTGTCTAGTGCTGAAGTAATTCTTCACAATGACTTCATTCAAAGTATGACTTTGAACTAATCTCTGGTTCACAATTGTGGGAAAAGAAACGCAATTATAGTGTCTACATTTTGAGTGTCATAGGCCCAAACTGTCAAATTTTGGTCTTTTGATACAGCTGCAGAAAATGTCTTTAGATACTTTTATAAGTGTTTCTAAGCTGAAAAGCTGGTGAAGAATGTCTGTTAAGAGGATACAGAAGGTGCAAGTGAAGTGAAATCAGTCTGATACTGTAGGTAGTTGAATTGCTTCATTTAAGATGTCAGATGATAAAAATACTGAGTGAGATTCAGTCTGCAAAATCCTGCTTATGCTGAGACTTAAGTTCCTAAAAGCCATTGAGTTTCCAGTCTTGCTTAATCCTGTAGGCATCTAAATTCACTAAGCCACTAAGCCTCACTACCTAGTTGAAAGCTCCTTTGGTTCCTGGTTTTATTCACCTACAAATGCTCAGGTTGCTCTTGCTAGGAAATAGGTGTCTGTCTGTCATCTAAAGCAGTTTGGGATTCAAGCTGAGGAGGGCAGGCACTCAAGTATTGCCCAAGCCCCTTGGAAAAGAAAATGAAAAATGAGATTTCGTCAAACCAATGAATACTTTTGTTTGACATAATGACACTGTCCATGTGTTGCTGATTAGCTGAGTGTCTAGCATCCTGACAGAAGAAGGGAGATGCTGGGCGGTTAGCACACTGACAGAAAGCTGACAACAGAACAGAAATGCTATTTAGCATCTTTCTTTCACATAAAAAGCATGTGGAGCCCTTAGAGCTCTTGGTGGAGACTAGCTGGACCTAGCTAGCTATGATGTGCATGCTCTTTATCTTGGATTATTAGTGGATGAACAAAAAAAATTTGCCTTGGAAGGAGGGATCAGTATAGCAGGTGCCTCTCCTTTCTCCTTCAATTTCTTATTGTTTATTTGTTTGTTGGGTTTTTTTTATCCAGCTACACAGAGATTGTATTGAAGCAAGCTCCTGAAATAAAAATACTACCCTTGCTTTTCTATTACCCTTCCCTTCCCTTCCCTTCCGTTCCCTTCCCACTCTCAGTCCTGTTCATTCCCTTTGTTTAATCTATTTTGGCTTTAAGCAGTGACTACCCTCCATCACAAATTTCATGTCCCTGCTCTCTCCTCTGCTGCTCAGTGAATGTGTATTTGCCCAGGGAGGAATGCTGTCTTCCAGCTTTGACATCCTCTGTGTTAACTCACTTGTTGGTCAAACCTGTTCACATCCGTTTGCTTCTCAGGCTCCATGGCGACTGTATATAAATCCAAAGTGAGGTGACAAAGACACCATAAAAAGGTGTGTTTGCTTCAAGACAGATATTGAGAAATATCTGATATGTAGCCACCCAGTAAGTGGAAGTAAACTTCCTCCCAACTCTACGGGGTAAAAAAAGTTCACAATAATCTTTCTTGTTTCTTATCTTCACTGAGTTATCACCAGATGGCAAAAGCTGTAGCAACCCCTGCCACCATTCTATTTTTCTCCTCACCCTTTTCATCACTGCTCTATCATACCAGATGTATACTAGGTGTAGGATGGAGAACATCACTCTTTTCTTTACACAAGGCTGAGTTTAAATAACTACTATGCTTATCTGCAGAAGCCTTAGCATATGTATGCCAAATTCCTCTGTCTGGCTGTGTTCTGGTACACATATAAATAGTGTGGCATGGTACTTGCAGGAAGGAAAAAAAAAAAAAAAAGGATGTGAGTCTGTTCTCCTCTCTTCCACCCCATGCCCGGGTGTGCACAGCTCAGCTTTGCCAGGGTGAGTCCCAGAAGGAAGGAGATCAGCTCACTACTGCGTCTGGTCTGGCCGTGGAAATCCATTCCTGATTTCAGTTCCTCACACATGGACAAAAATAAAAAAGTATTTTGGAATGGCTTTCTGCCTCAAAACTGCTCAGTTACTGAAATGTGGGGGAAAAATATGGAAAGTTATTGGTGATTAATCTGATAACTAACAGAAATACTTGTGTGGAGCGATCGATTTTTTATTATTATACAATTATACATTCAAAAACATCTCTCCTAAAGCATATTCTTAAAGGGAAAGCTCTTCAAAACACCAGGACAAAATATGTGCAAAGATCCTCTGTGCTGACTCGTTAGCAGTGTCTGGCTGCTTTTTATGGCTGCAGATACAATAGAGTATGACAGAGCGAATCAGGACACAGCACTGTATCCGTGATAGCTAAACTGGTAGGTGATAAGGCACATAGATAATTGATTAAAATACTTTCCTTTCAAAAAATTAATGGAAATTTTATGCAAAATGACAAAGGAACTGTAGGAAATGATTTTTCCATTTGCACCAAACAACAGCAGGTGGATTATCTCAGTTGAGCTCCCTGGGGGGAGGGGGCAGCTGCTTTTTCATAAAGTTGTGCACTACATTTTTATTTCCTGGGGTAAACAGTGGAATTCTGTATCAAACACCAGGTGTCTACCACATTGCAGCCTTAAGGCCTAAATCCAAATATTTGAATATTGCATGAACATTGGGATATGAATATAACTGAAGTTTCTTTTACTTTAGAGAATGAACATGTAAGGCAAACTAGAGAATACACTGTGCCACTCATTCTGCAGTACTGAGTAATACGAAGATACTCAAAATGATAAATGACACCTTCAGAACTGACTCAAACCACTAATTTGGTAGCAGATAAGAGGACAAAAGGGAAATAGTCACAGACGAATGCAGGATTCAGGTTTGCCAAATTCAAATGACCATCACATTCCTTGGTAATCATTTCATGTGTTAAGAAAATAGTGCATGCACTACACACTTTGCACATCAACAAAATCTGTATACAAATACATATATATGTATATAACATCAAAAAGAAAATAATAGCAAAGAGCATAATATTAAAAAAATCTGTACTGGATAGTACCAAAGGTTCTTTTATCCCAATTTTCTCTCTCCTGTGAATATAGGAATACACTCACTACATTGGCCTCTCTCACAAATTGATAATCACTATTTCTGATGCTGCTGTATCTAGGGCAGGGATCAGGAAGGCGAAGGTCCTTCAGGATGCCATCAACTCCTCTGCCATGCCCTGCCACAGGTCACCCAGTCTTCGGGGGTTGTGTGACCCTACAATTTCCCTTTTTCCCAAGACATAGATCAGCAAACTGCCACTGATTTTTCCCATCACATCTCAAGCTATGATTTTGGGGCAAACACTCTCATCTGACAAGGTGAGGGTGCCCCTGTCAATTGGCACTGATGGTGGTCCATCCACTCCTCCAGTTTCTATCCCCCCATCATCTTGTTCAGAAGTTAAATGTGTAGTAAGTAAGTTACTTGAAGAATTACCAAGATTTTCTTGACAGAGACTTCTCAGAGAATGCTGAGTGACCACAGGCTGGGAAGAAAATTGGATTATGTTCTCTTCAACTTCCATCTTTCTTGAGTCAAGAAATACACCATCTCTTCTAAAACGAACAAAATTAAAAGATTCTTGGTCAAATTCATAAGTTTCTGCAAATAGGTTTTATGCTTTGTTTAGCTTGTTCGTGCATTTGCAGCTACACCCCAAATACAAAGTGGCTGCTTCCCTCATACTCCTGTGGCATAAGAAATTGAGCTGTTGCTGAAGGTGGCTTCTGATCCTGTGTTAAAAATAATTTGTCTTGTATAATTAAGTTCCAGCGTTAATTCATATTAATGCTTTTGCAAGCTTCTTTATTGTCCACTGTCAAAAATGTTTCTTGCATACAATTTGTTTTAAAATAGAGTGTGCACTATACACTGTTCCTTACCATAAACTTTATATTCCTCCTACACTGTATAGCTACTTTTCTAATTTAATACATGTCAGGAAAAGCTGAAAAAGTACTTTCTAGCTTACTATCAAAGAAGTACTTTGAATGCCTACCCCAGATTTAAGTTAGTTAAGAAATAGAAAATGATACCTGGGAGGGACATTTGGTTTGCAAAATTCTTAAAAATTCAGCCAGCGAGGAAAGGCTCATTCACTGATTAATGTGTGCAGTAGGTGCTCTTGCACTGCACGAGGTTGTGATGTACTGTCTGAAAATGAATTAAATTGAGAAAGACAAACCCACATTTCAAATATTTTTATTGTTAAATACAAAGAACCAAAACTGAGCCTTCAAATTCCCTGTTCGGCATATTTACTCTATGCACAAGACTGTATTTTGATCTTATTCATACCAAGTAGTGAAATCTCTGACTGCTCCCTTTGCCTTTTTTCCACTTTAGTTAGTAGGTGTAAAACAGTTTCCCAATCAGAAGTTTAAGAAATAAGATTGTTACATTAAAAGTAAATTACAGACGCTCTCTTTTTTTATACTCAACTTTTCTTTTTGGTTTTCTTTCATTTTCTTTCTTTTTTCCCCCACAAAATTAGTCTTACAAATGTAATTCTGAGAACTAGAAGTTATTATTTCTTAGTCAGACAACTTTGCTGGAAAGAGAATGTAATGTGCCATAAACTATTTCATTTGTTGTGCCCTAAAATACAGCATCTTACCTGCTTGACTAAAAAAAAAATCATTAACACTGTGAGTTCATAAATAACTTGAATAACATCCTTTCTAAGATTATTTTTCTACAGTTCAGTTAGGGTGAATTCAAAACATTCCTATAACTCTAAAAATATACATACTCACAATTTGTCCTGTGACACATTGGTTATTACACTTGATACCAAAGGCTACACACTAGCAGCTCCAACATGGAATTTTTAACACATTTATTTATCTTCAGCTCAGATTTAGACACAATAACACTGGTTAATAACTGCCTAGTTGTGCTTGCTCTGTAAAATACATGAAGTATTTGCTGTCTTACGCTGTAATAACCGAGAAAATAAATAGTACTAACATCGATTAACTCTGATGGTGACAGGGTTACAGAATCACAGAGTCACAGAGTCACAGAATGTCAGAGGTTGGAAGAGACTTCAGAAGATCATCTAGTCCAACCCCTCTGCCAGAGAAGGATCCCCTACAGTAGGTCACACAGGAATATGTCCAGGCAGGTTTTGAATGTCTCCAGAGAAGGAGACTCCACAACCTCCCTGGGCAGCCTGTGCCAGTGCTCTGTCACCCCCACAGTGAAAAAGTTTTTTCTAATATTTTTGTGGAACCTCCTATGTTCCAGCTTGATCCCATTGCCCCTTGTCCTGTCATTGGACACCACTGAGAAGAGCCTGGCTCCATCCTCCTGACACTCCCCCTTGATATATTTATAAACATTTATGAGGTCACCCCTCAGCCTCCTCTTCTCCAAACTAAAGAAACTCAGCTCCTTGCGCCTTTCCTTATAAGGGAGATGTTCCACTCCCTTAGTTAAATGGTGAAATTCAGTGAGCTCGTCATGATTATGCTTCTTTATATTTTTGATGCTTAAATACATTTTGTTCTTTGCTACTAAGGTCTGTTTCATCCAACCTAATTCAGTTAGAACCTACCTCTCTTGAAAATATTTTCAACTTGCTCAATGAAATAACTTCCCAGTGTGAGTCCTTGACTGGTAAAATAACATGCACTACCTAGTATTTTCATTAAGATATTTCTAATTTTCTTCTAAGAGTGATAAAAACTTTATGATCTGGAAAAAAAAAAGAAAAAGAAAAAGAAAAATTCTTATGGATCTTTGGTCATGGCAAGAAACCTGGAAAATTCCAATTCAGCTCCCATTAAAAAAATGCAATGAGTATGAAATCTTTAACTGGGTATTTAGTCAAAAGATATCCCATGTTTAAATGGTACAGTGTATAGCCATATCAATAGATTTCAGAGTTGCTAGCTGGACAACAACGGTCAATCTAAGCTCTTTGCAAGTGTTTTGGTCTCTCCAGACTGAAAATTGTTTGCAGCCTGTTGCATAGGCAATAGAAATTATAGTGTTACAAATGTGTTTCCTTTATCCTTGCTCCCTCATAGTTGTTATACTTAGTGAAACAGAGAAATAACTAACAATTATCACTGAGAGTTCAACAAACTTACTAATAACCTAGGTTCTCTTTCCACATGCCCTCTAGAATAAAAAGCAGCCTGTGGTGTGTCTGAGTTTGGACTTTGCACGCATTTGTTGGCTGCATAGGAAGCACAAACCAAACAGCCCAGTTAACAGAGGATCTCCCTCATCCTTTATGGGGAAATTCAGATGAAATATGAGTGGATAGATAGAGTAAAAGGGAGGACTTATAGTTGAACTTGCTCATAGACTCTTGATTTCTGAACGTGGAGGGGTCAGTGAACATTTCCGCAACACATGTTTAATTGTCTAGCATGGTTTTATCTTCATATCAGCGTCATGGTAGAAAGAAAAGCAGCAGCCACAGTCACAAAGAAGCTTACCTCTCCCTCAGCCAGGTTCTACAAGGAAAACCTGCCAAAGCTGTGATTTGTTGAGCTCCAGCAGGTTTTATGGCATGACCAAGAAAAATTATGGCAAACTTCTATCTGCCATTTAGATGTTGCTTGATGTGCTGTGTGATGTAGCATGGTTTTCCCATCAGTCCTCATCTTTTCTAGGGAGTTGTAATTCCATTAGTTCAAGTTATGTCATTTCTGAGGGCACAGCTGAACTTGGAGATGCTGCCTTTAGATACCTTACTGGGCAATTAGCTCACAGACATTTATGCCCCTCCTTTCTGGAACAAGGAGAAAGGCTATTTGTGAAATGAGATCACCTGCATTGCTAAGAGAAAGGCTAGCTCAAATACTGAAGCCCCTATTGAACCCCCAATTGTCCACATAGCTTAATTATTTGCTCACTCTTTGCCTGGTTTTGGGTCACTTTGAAGTGTCACAGAGTCACAGAGAGGTTTAGGTTGGAAGGGAGCTCTTCAAGTTATCTAATGAATCGCTCCTGCTCAGGTAGGATCACTAGAGAACATTGTCCAGGACAATATCCAGTCAGATTTTTAATACCTCCGAGAGAAGCCCACAACCTCTCTTGATCACTTGTTCTAATGTTTGACCAGCTACATGGAGTTGCAGGTGTTTTAGCCTATGCCCATTGCCACTTGTCCTATCACTGGGAACTACTGAGAAGAGTCTGAGTGCCTTTTCTTCATCAATATATCAATGTCTATTTTTATGACATTGATAAGATCAACACCCTTCCTCTAAGTTTTCTCCAGGCTTAACAGTCTCAGCTCTCTAATGCAGCCTAGGAAGATAACTGTGTCCTTTGCTGCAAGAAGACATTGCTGGTTTATGGCCAATTTAGTGTCCTCAAGGACCCTAAGGCCCTTGGTAAAGCTACTTTCCAGCTAGCTGGTCTTCAGTGTGTACTGTTTTCCGGGGTTTATTCCTCTCCAGATATAGGACTTTTATTTCCCTTTATTGAACTTTGTGACATTCTTTTCTGAGCAGTTCCTCAGCATGTCAAAATCCCTCTGACTGGCAGCACATCCATCCAGTGTTTTTTGTTAATGTAAACTCTTTGAGGGTGCACTCTGTCCCAGTATCCTGTTGTTAATGAAGAGATTGAATGAGCATTGATAACTGGTCATGCATGAGAATGTTGTGGGAGATCGCAAAAAGCCTTACTGAAGTTGAGGTAATGTGGTGGGTTTTCCCTGGCTGGCAGCCAGGTGTCCACCAAAACTGCTCTATTACTCTTGTCCTCATTTGGACAGGGGAGGGAAAATATAATGCAAGGCTCATGGGTTGAGATAAGGACAGGGAGATCACTCAACAATTACCCTCATGGACAAAACCACACTTCACTTGGGGAAAATTAATTTTATTTATTAAAAATCAAATCAAAGTAAGATAACTATAAAATAAGAATTGAATCTTAAAACACATTTCCCTCACCCCTTCCTTTTTCCTGAGCTTAAATTTACTCCTGATTTTCTCTGAGTCCTCCTCCTGAGTGGTGCAGGGGGACAGGAAATGGGGGTTGTGGTCAGTTCGTCACACATTGTCTCTCCTGCTCTTTCCTCTTCAGGTGGAGGACTCCTCATGCTCTATGCTTGCTCCAGCATGGGGTACCTCCCGTGGGAGACATATCTCCAGAAACTTCTGCACCATGAGTCCTTCCCATGGGCTACAGTTCTTCACGAACTGCTCCCATGTCAGTCCTTCCCACAGGGTGCAGTGGGAACAGACTGTTCCAGCACGGATTCCCCACAGGGTCACAAACTGTGCCAGCAAATCTGCTCCAGCATGGACTCCTCCGTCTCCATGGGTCCACAGGCCCTACCAGGAGCCTGTTCCCCACACCAGCTTCCACAGGGTCACAGCCTTCTTCAGGCATCAACCTGTTTTGGTGTGGGGTCCTGCATGGGATGCTGGTGGTCATCTGCTCTACTGTAAACCTCCATGGGCTTTGGGAGGACAGGTAAACAGCACCCACTGCTAGCTCTACCAAAGTCAATCCTCCTGCACAGTTTGGACGACAGTTCACTCTAGAGCCTGTTCTGAAAGGTATTGTAGACAAGGCTGTACAATGTCTGGCACACTCTGCTCTCTACAAAAATCCTATATTATTCCACCTAGTTTTGTACATAGCAAAACAGCCACGTGTCCTCCTGCCACAACCCAGGCCATGCACCACATATCCTTGAATTCATCCTGTAAAAACCCCACTTTGATGATGATGAGAATGTCCTCAGTCTTCAGACACTGTAATTTGCAAGAAGCACTCAAAACAGTCATCATGAATTGGGGCTAAAGGAATACTACAGTGGGCAGAGAATAAGATCAAGGCCTGCAGCTACATGGTGGCCACAGTGTTTGACTGGACACCTGGTGAGCATCATGGATGCAAGCAAGTCCATGCCATGGGGCTTAAAATGCAGGGATCAGTTCCTGTCCTTTTTTTGTCTAGCAAAAGAAGCATAGCCAATAATTTTCA
>NW_009714237.1:0-4478 GCF_000703405.1 Apaloderma vittatum | reverse complement strand
CAGCAGGACTGCCTCTAACAGTTTTTACTGGAGACTACGAGAAGCTTTTCTTTCTTCTGTTTTTCTCACTATCTGATTGATAGATGCATGTTCTGACTGTTAAATCAGGTCTAGGGCAGTTTTATTCAGTAAGCTATATTGTGCCATTAGCATGTTTTAAGGTACTTAATATCCAAATCATACATGCATAGCTGAAAAAAAATATTCCTGTCCGTATTTTTGGGGATTTTTTTAAAGATCCTTTTTAATGTTCATGGCAGTTTCAGCTACTCATGGCCTTATCGGATAAAGTCTTGTACATTTTTATAACATAAGAACATAAAATTTTTTATGTCTTTTGACATGCAGGATGCATGTAGGACATGAACAAACCACTGATTTGCACTCTTGCCTGTCCTGCTGCCTGAGAAGTATACTAATCACACCCTGTGGAGGCATTTGTGGACACAGATTGAGGCTCCTGCACGAAATTTTGTTTCTTTTCAGTAATGATTTCATTGCATCTTATTCTCAACTTTGCCTTGTAGCAGTCACATTTTTGTAACTGTTCCTCGTCTGTTCAGTCAAGCAGGCCATGTTGGTCCTGACCTTACTGCAGTCCATTTTCTTTCCCAAAAATGTTATCTTATTTGATGGAATTTCTATTTTGTTTATTACGAAGTGTTATTTTTTTTAATGGAATACCTCTGCCTCCTTCCAAAACTGTTCAGGTTCACTGATTATGGTGCTCAATTATCTTTCCTTAGGGAAAAAATGCTATTTACACAGACCTTAATAATCTCCTTACCATCAAAATGTTTACTTTATTTTCATGGAAAAAAACTTGTTACCAAATACAAGCCAGATGGCAGCTAATTTTTTCCAAAAGATAACGCTTGATATAGACAAACATGCTGCTATGTCTCCAAGGGTAGAAAAATATTTGATGTCAATGATATCTCTCAAAAAATTTACTTTGCAGAGACCTTATTATCTTTTTCTACATTTATTGATCGTTCTGTGTCTATATAAGTGGATATGTCTACAGTGGTTCTTTTTTGTCTCCTTTAGTTACTGTGTGATTTGTAGAGAAATTAATCCTCCTCTGACTTTGCACAAAGGGAACTTCACAATGGCTAGTCAGGAAACTCAGGATTGGTCATATGTTGTTGGGATTTTACTTTAACACTAAACATAGCGTAATGAATGGTAGTGTTTTCCAAATGTGTTATTCACATTCACTGTATAAATTCCCCTTATGGGTATAAATCCAGCTTTGAAAGATGCCTGAGTTTTATCTGTTTTATTTCTTCATATTGGACTTTTCTTACCATGTTAGTCTCTGTTTGTCTCTGACTTTGCATCAGCCTGTGCATCTGCCCAGTTTAAAGTTATATTCCACTTGCTTTCGTAATCTACTGATGTTCTGCTGTGACATATGCGAATACTCCACTTAAGGTCATTTAAGGTAGTGCTTGTGTTGTCATCTTCCTGGTCTAAGCAATGAACGTCCCGCTGGCATTTGGACAGTTTTGCAAAATAATGCATTCTGTTGCAATCCTAGCTTTTCTCTCAGGTGCCAGAGATTTTCTGGCTTATTGATCAGGATATGCTTAGCATGTTGTGTTTTAGAGACACAGGCATGCTCAAGGGTCTCAGAAGTAAATCAGTGGCACATGAAAAGTAGACACGGTCTTACCCAGAGTGGTTAGATCTGAACAACATGGATATACACTAATTGCAGTATTTGTGCCACATGGCACTAGGCTTTGACATCATTCTCTAGGAATAATATATTTAACAGTGTTGTTTATTTATCTGCCAGATGAGCCGATGAAGGACTGGCAGCCTTCAGGCTCGGCTTCCCAACAATCCACTTGGTAGCCTGTCAGCAAGGCAACCAAAAGGACAGGAGCAAACAGCTTTGGGATGGAAATTATTCAGAATCTGCAGATTCTGAAGCCCCTGTGTGCTTCTTCACAACTTTGTCAGCCTCACATAATTTACAAGGAGTATTTTGACTTTTGATTAATCACCTGTGTCCATTCAAAATAGTTCCAGTGAAAGACTTCTAAAAAGTCATATGCATGGCTACAGTTTCAACCAGGTCTACCCAGACAATAGGATTTTTTAAGGCAAAGTTTTCTAGAAACATAGAATAAAAGTTCATTTCTATCTCACAGAGGTAGAAGACTGTTGATATGAGAGATTAAAACAGAAAAACTGAAAAGGAGATAAACAATCACACTGTATTAGTTATAATGCCAAACTGTGGTAGGAATCTATCAGCCTACGGATGGGAGTGCCTATAGATGTTTTGACATGTTTAGAATTAAGCTTTTTGACTTTTAAGTTTTAAGTGATATTTTCACTTATAATGGTGACCTAAATTAAACAAACACCAAGAAAAAGACTGAAAAAGTTTAAAAGTGAATGCGAAGTTATCCAAACTTCAAATTAAATAATGCATATCATTGGGAATTGAAGTATTTTATACTGATCCAAAAATCTGCTTTCAAAAGTTTGATTGGTTATTTTGCAAAAAGTCTTGATTTAATTATTTGATTCTTTTAGATCTATTGTCACTTTCCCATTCTTTGTTCTTTTCTGTTATTCTACTGAAATATGAATATTCATACAGTACTTTTCTGAGATGACTGTTATTTCTCTTCGTATGTTCCAGTCCTAACCAGAAAAAGCAGACATTGCAGCTTTCACTAGGAAAATACTAGTACTACAAAAGAGTAGTAGCCTTTTTTTAAAATAATTATGTGAAGCCATTGAAAAAAATTTGAAAGATAATGAGGCAAAGAAAATCCAGTAATTACAACCTCTCCTTCTTCTCTTACTTGCGACTAGATTTTCCTAAGGATACCTTCTTTTTCCATACAATTAATTTTTATAACTCCCTCCTTTGAATACTAAAATTGTTAACAAAGGATATATTATTCAATTCCAATTTCATATGTCAAAGCTTGTGTTGCTTCTCTTTCCAATGAGAAGAAAGGC
Source organism: Apaloderma vittatum (assembly GCF_000703405.1). Classification (NCBI taxonomy): domain Eukaryota; kingdom Metazoa; phylum Chordata; class Aves; order Trogoniformes; family Trogonidae; genus Apaloderma; species Apaloderma vittatum. Next base: position 1,490 of record NW_009714237.1, on the reverse strand, counting down.
TTCTGTACTTAAATGCCTGTGTAGTGCTTCCACATCTATCAGTTAATCAAATAACAGATACTAATTCCATCTGCAAATATTATCTTACCTGTATTTTTTTTATTACCATTGCACCAAAATAGTACTTTAGAGAGTGATGTTTTTTAGACAGTATTTTGGAGAGCCTCTCTCTGCATTAACTACAAGGGAATACAAGGGTCACTAGTCTCCTAATTTAGGCATTTCATTAAGTAATTTGAGACTAATCTGTGCAAAATATCTACTTAAATCTTGATCCTTGCTGCCTCACCAGGTAGCCAACAATTCAAGCAATTCTAAAGATTTCTGAGTCACATGGTCAGAATGTCAATACAGAAGAATCTGTACCGTCAAAATCAGAACACAGAGCAGATTTCATTTCAGGTTTTAGACGTATAGCTTTTAGATTGCAGAATATCTTTCCACAGAAAGAATTCCAAACATCTGAATTTCATCTAAGTGCTCCTTTTCACCAGAGCCCTTAGTACAAGGATGCCTGAGCCTCTGGGGACCTGCAGTCTCACATCCTGGTGTTGCCGTTTCCAGGCACACATTCTGTTCAAGAGAGGGTGAAATCAAGGAGTGCTATCCAACAGGAACCCTGTGTGATTTGTCACAGTCACCAGGAAGACACTTTCTTGAGATATTGTGAGTAGACTCTTGAAGTATGTAAAAACCCCACTGCTCCTCCATGCCCTGAAATTTCCTCTGTGGCAATGGTGGAAAACTCTCAGTTCAATCTTTCAGGGACTTTGTGTGGTTCTGCTTTCTCTGGTGCTGTTGCTCAGCAAAGTCAAAGGAAACTGGAAAAGGAAAGGCTGCAGAACTTCACAGGAAAGGCTGCAGAACTTCACAGGAAAGGTGAGACAATGGCCGAGATAAGAGCTTCAGGTTCCCAGCTTCAAAGGAGTTCAGATAACAATGGGTAGACCATCAAGTGATGGGAAGCATTTGCCTGTCTGGCTCCATCTTTTCTGGGATCAAAAGACATGGAAAAACCTCAAAGATGCTCAAAAAGGGAGGGGACTCAGGCGAGTGCCCAGATTGTGTCAGTAAATAAACAATGGTGGACTCACTCCCCCCACTTTAAAGGAAGGAGTAGGCCACTTCTTTAGACAAAGAAATTGGGAATAAAATAGGCCTTCCTTTTAGTAGGGTGGAGAAAACTTGATAAATAATGCATGTGAGTAGCATAACTGGAAAAAAAAATTTTCCCAGTATTGCATTCCTTCTGGCAAAACAAACCCAAATGCTTTGCTTTCCATTACAAATGTTTTCCTTGTTACTGTAGAAGATATTCATCTAGGTGTTCCCGCTCTGGTGGGGGGATTGGACTAGATAATCTTTTGAGGTCCCTTCCAATCCCTAGCATACTGTGATACTGTGATATTCAGGCTCCAGAAAGAGAGCTCTTACAATGGCCAAGACTCATCATCATGGCTAGGCTTCGCGAACAAACATATGGGAAGGGC
>NW_009714236.1:0-5036 GCF_000703405.1 Apaloderma vittatum | reverse complement strand
AAGGGAGGGATGGGGGGAAGGTGTTCTGCTTAAAAGCATCTGTTTGGTTGTTCTTACCTCTCACTACTCCTCTCTGATCTGTTCTCTTAATAAATGTAATTAATTTCCCCAAAATCGAGTCTGTTTTGCCGGGGATGATAAATGAAAATGATCTCCCTGTCCTTATCTCAAACCTTAAGCCCTTTAAAATATTTTATCCCCCGGTATAGTGGAGAAGAGGGAGTGAGAGAGCGGCTGTGTGGGTACCTGGCTGCCGGCCAGGGTCAAACCACGACAATTAGTTTGAAATTGTGTGTACTTTTGCTCCTAGTATTTCTGCTGTGGAAAACTGTGGCAGCCTGTTGCATAGCCTGTTGGATAGGCTTGTGGTTTTTGTGTGTGTGCATATAAATGTATATACATCTGTCTACATCAGTACACATCTATAGGTGTATCCATGGATATATCTAAATACACATACAGTTGTTGAAAGACTTCTTCTAACTTACCCTCACATCAAGAACTCCTATCTGACAGTGGCTGAGTTTTCTTTCCTACTCAAACATATCACAGTCAAAATTTTCACTTTTTAGACCACCGCTGCAGGATTTTTTCAGCCATGATTAACACAAATGCAAGATAAATTTGGTTTTGATGGATAATGAAGTGTGGATTGCCTCATAATAGTCGTCAAAGCTTTCTGCATGTGTGTGGACCAACATAGTTTGTTTTTCAGTTTAAAACTATTTCAGATATGCCTGTGTTTTGCCTTGAAATAAAGAATAAACTGAAAAAGTTGCTAGGCAGTGGCTGAATATCTTGGGTATTTGTATGCTAATAATGAAGTGTAAATAAGATATTGGAAGGCTGACTCTGTAATGAGCATTACGACTTAATTATACTGCTGAGGCTTGCTGAGATAATTTACATTCCTGGAAGACTGATAGAGAAGGATGTAGCTCATTGAGGGGAGGCGAGCTGAGGAGGAGCTGCCTTGCAAATTGGGGAGGTACAGGCTTTCCAAATATGAGAGCACGTGGTAGTTGCATAATAATAAAAAGGTGCTGTCTGCTGCAGACTACTTAGAAAAGCAGGAGGAGTTTTCTGGCTGGTAGTCAGTGAGGTCAGGGAATTTATGGATCATGTCTCAAGAAAGCAAAGCAAGGCAGAGCCACAAATAATAAAAAAAAAAACCAATTTGCCTTTCCTAAATTTCCTTCACTTTGAAGGAGGAAGGTCACAGTGAGAAAGAGCCCAAGAGGATGAGGTTACGGGGTCTCCAGCCTCCTGTGCGTCAGCCAAGAAGTCGTATCAAATGCAGAAACAACCTTGACGTTTTACTGGTGGGCATGAGCTTGAACACCTTAGAATGAGTTATAATATGAGAATGGTGTGGTGGAGTTTTTGGAGAAGAAACCCATGTCGGAAGCCACGGTAGTTGGTCCAGTTGTAGCTGAGTTGTCTCTAAAAAGCAAGGTCGTGTCCCACTACGGTTTCAGTGTTTTGCAACTTCTTTTCCTCTGTCGAGGAAGGGAGCAGGTAATGATAATGCAGTCTGCACGGGGCATTAAATGCTTAAGATGTGGGATCAGCTAGAGTGCTTGTCTCCCATTTTCAGAAGCACCAGACATCCCGGAACCAAAGCACCATTTAAGAAAATCAATAGGGCTTTGTCGTCTTCTTTGATAATGAGCACTGGAAGATGAGACTTTGGTGCCTAAGTCAATTTGATGGATTTTAACGTTTTCTTGCAGCTTTTCCGAAGTCCTCGGTGAGATTATTTCAATGCTTTAGGCAAAGGGTACCGGTTTGATGATTTCTACCGCTCGTCATCGTTGTCATTCCGTAGGTAGGCATCCTGTTTTGAATACAAACCGCTATTGATGAGTAGCTTTTGGAGTGCAGGAAAAGGTGGTCTCATGTAAGCTTGGCATCGAATTAGAAGAGAGCATTATCTCAAAGAAGTGTTAGTAAATGCTTCCAAAAGAAAGGGAACGATTAAAAAATTGCAAATCATGGTTTTAAGCTAAAATCTGGGCTGCGATTTCTTTCAAACATCGTCATCTCCAGCGGTTCATAAATGCTATGCAAGTACTGCTTCTATTCAACACATCATTTTTAGCTTGCTCTTTTGATGGGAGCATGAATTAATAAGCTTAACGTGGATCAATGAGTAATAAAACAGTCTCACAAATAGCAAAATAGTCCTACTCTGACGTTTGTGTCTTTGTTTTCCTCTTAAGAGTTGTATTTGTCGTCAATGTTCATGAAAGACCTTCTACCAATTGCTGAGCCTTGGGGGTCTTGATACGAACCATGCAAATAAGGGATTTCTGTGGGAGAAAGTGTCAGGATTTATTCTTGTTCTGGGGTTAAGTACAGAGGCCTTTTGGATTTCAAGCTAGATTACAGCTGACAGGGTTTGATGTCAGTCCAAAAATAGACTCAGTTCCTGGTGAAGAATAAGAAATTTAAGACCTTGCAGTAATTGAGTGATTTTTGATTGATTCCCAGATGAGATCATCATATGCTACACCAGCTAAAATAGTGGCATCGCCTCCGAGTCCACGTCTTATGGACTTTTAATAAGATTTGCGTATTTGGCTGAACTAAAATGAGCTCAAGCAGAACTAGTTCAACTGCTAACAACAGCATCTACAGGTAGATTTGTACAAATGGAGTTTTTTTCTTATAGATATCGTCCCACTTGTAGCATCTTCATCACCCACAGCCTGCATAACCACATTTTTTTTTATCTTGCTTCTTTTATTTATTTTATCTTGCTTCTTTGTGCTAGCAAAGGGAGGTGAGAAATGCTGATATTTGACAGCCCTTCAGTTTGAGGGCAGTTATTCCCATCTGACTTTGTGAAGTTGGCTATCAAAATCCCTTTTCTTTCACATCCATCAACACTGGGTCTCGCTTTGATTCGCTCATGGAAATTTTGCCATCCTTGATTAGCTATATATATAATCAGAAAACAGAGCCTCTAGCTTTATGGACGGGGTTTTTTTTATATTTTATATATTTTACAGATTCACATACACGTTACATTGATAGATATCTAGATAAGTTTACGCAGATCTCTATATTTGTGCCCATGCATGATATGTCGATATATCAACATAGTCATAGCTGAAGCAATGCATGAATCTATGTCCTTTCTGTTCTCATTGACTTTAGGAGTTAATAGATTGAAATATTTCTCCTCTCTGCAGGGAAATAATGCTCAAAAACACATAAAAGTTTCATTGTACCCCTGTGTCAGGTTTTCCATTCGATATTTCAAGGAAATCGGATGAAGCCATCATTTATACATTTTATGTTCCTTAAATGGTGGAAGGGTATTAAACGTCAGCAGTAAAGTCTTTATCTATTTTAGTATGCCACTGAAATATGGAAAATGTTCTGATTTTTTAAAAACTTGCAAGTTCTATCTTATTTTTCTCTAGATTGTTGTTGAATAGGGGCCAATTTTCACTTTGATTGTCCTTTTATTAAATCAGATAAGATCAAGTACAAAACATTTTAGTACTTCTCAGGGAAAAAAAAAAATCTAAACGGAAGAAACCACTGAAATTACCCCAAGAAGGCAACTGTTCTTTCCCAGAACATGCTTGAGGTCTGGTATTGCAGCCAAAAAATTAATGCTGGGCTAAGATTTATTTTACATTTACACTTGATAGCGGACAGAAAAAATAAATAAATTAAAAAGCCCAACCCAATAAACACAACAAAGAGCAACACACAGAGAAAATAATTATGATTTAGTGAAGCATCACAGAGGGCTGAAGTGGCTTTCTGGAAGTAAGTGGTTGGGTCCAGAGCTGGTTTTTAGGTAGACCTTGGTCAACTGGAGGAAGGTTTGGTGGTGTGTACCCATCCAGAGCTGGTTTGGAACTGGGGAGGTTCCCAACATCTGCCCCAAAATCCCTGCTCTGTGAAACTGCAGACCTGTGCTTGGTTAAATTTAAGCTGGACGCCTCCGACCCATAATATTGTTTGCTTTGGTTGGTCAAGATGCTGGTTTTTGTCAAAAAGGTCGGAGTCGCTTTCCAGTTCCTCTCTGATGAGGTGGTTTCCCAAGGTTCAGAGTTAAGGCTGTTTTCTTTTTCAGTATAAACTGCAGAAGGAGCAAGTCAATGAGATGGGCAGCAAGATGCCCTTAAGTCTGGGTGTCCTTTAAACCAGCGCCGTGTTCCCAGCAGCTCTAGGGCTGGGTTTCACTGTTGAACTACCTGTTTTCTTACAGGATTATAGCTGAAAGGAAATGTTAGCAGCTTTTGTTTATTTATTCCTTGTCATCTCTTCCAATACTTTGGGCTTTTAGGTAGTTCCATGGTGTTAGAGGTAGCCCACAGGGGAGAAGAAATGCTTTAATTGGCAGTTGTGAGGATCTTGATGTTCTTTCTGGCAAGACGAAAGCTGCAGTTTTGTGTAATTTAGGAAAGGAAATAGCAGAATAGTGGAATTTTATGTTCTAGATAAATTCCAATGAGTTGAGTTCTCTAGTGGTGATATATTCATGCCACCGTATCTTGACAAAAATGGCTCGTTTTCAAGGAAGGGAATAAAAATTCGGGGTTAAAAATCTGAATGCGTTTAACTGGCACAGATAGATTTCTCCAGTTGACAGTGTCATGGCCCTTCCAGCCTCAACTGAATATTACTGAAATAATGTAAAAATTATGCTCATTTACTGCTCTTGTAACTGCTTGAAATATGACAGCTTTTTAAAAATGACTTTTTAAAATGGCTTTTTAAAAATCCTTTTGCTTGACATTCGTGATGTCTCTATGCTGTATTACAAGGTGGAGGCACCTTGAAAGGTGGCGTGGAGAGAGGGAACTCCTGTTCCAGGGGAGAGAAGCAGCAGCAGCTGCCAACAAGAACCAGCATTTGGGCAACTAAAGCTTTAACCTTGCGTCAGGTGGGACTGTTGGTGCATCCTGGGCATGACTTTGCCTGCCGATAGAGATTGTGGTGAAAACAGTGGTGTTCTCTTTATAGGAAGGAGGAGCCTTCCTATAAGTCTATGGGGCCGGATGGGATCCACC
>NW_009714235.1:20724-20956 GCF_000703405.1 Apaloderma vittatum | reverse complement strand
GGGCAGTGCCACCCCCAGCCCTCGCAGCCACGCCAGCCTTCCCGCGGGACAGCGGTGTTCCCGGTGAAACTGCCCATTTCCGAAATCCACGGCGAAGCCTGTTTGTCCTGACGAGCCTGTGACATCAGTGCCTTTCCTCGTGATGTCACGACGCAGCCAGACTGGGATGTCACAAGCGGCGACACCAAGAGGAAGCGAAAAGAGCAACGAAGCAACACGATTTGGGATTATT
>NW_009714235.1:15214-20596 GCF_000703405.1 Apaloderma vittatum | reverse complement strand
CCCTATAGAGCTGGTGGAAACCTTTGTGGCAGGCTTGGCCGGGCGGCTCGCGGTGCCTCGTGGTGTTTGTTTGTTTGTTTTTTAAAGACAACCCTAAAAGCAATCTCAGGAAACAAAGCACCGTCTCAGCACCTCGCTGGAGCCCTCAGGAGGGGGGTCCACCGTGACGGGTGGTCTCACCAAGCTGCTGGCTGCCTGCTCCGAGCAAGCCCCATCCTCCTGGAGCCACTCACCTGCCCAAGCTGCACCGATACACATCCATCCATCCACCCTTCCATCCATCCACCCTTCCATCCACCCTTCCATCCATCCTTCCATCCATCCATCCTTCCATCCATCCATCCATCCATCTACCCTTCCATCCATCCATCCTTCCTTCCATCCATCCATCCATCTTTCCGTCTATCCATCCATCCATCCTTCCTTCCATCTGTCCATCCATCCATCCATCCATAAACATTTATGGTTGTATTTCTTGATACACTTGGAAGAGGCAGCGTTTAAGCCAAGGAGCGTTGGCTGCGCGGTGTTAATCCCTGGGAGGGGACCTGCGCGGCTTCCCCGAGGTGGCAAAAGCACGTTGAAGCTGGCGGTGAAGGGATGCTGAAGAGGAGGCCAGAGGGAAGAGGCTGAAGTAAGGGCAAAGGTGGAGCTGGAAGCGGCTGCAAAGGGACAGAACAGGGCAGGCCTGGGCACGGGGCCAGGCGAGAGGATTGGAGCCACAACGGGAACGCTGCCTTCCCTTTGTCACGAGGGGCCAAGTTCTGAGCAGCGCTGGTTTTTAATGCAAATCCTTCCCCCGACACACTCATTCTGCCTTTTGAAGGATACAGTCCAGACTTTTCACCGGCTCCAGCACCAGCTGAGGTGGCTCCAAACCCAGCAGAAATTTGCTGATCCCTGCCAGCTCCCTCCATTTAGGGACTATTTCTTCAACCCTTGCCCCAGGGAAGGTCTGGCCACCGCACGCTGCTCGAGGCCAGCTCACCCTGGATTCCCACCCTCTGAGATAGTCCCCACCGCCCTGCAAATGCTGAGCTGACAGGAGTTTCTTCCCTTCACTGTGTTATACCCCTTAATATCAGCTTGGGACCTAGGCTGAAGGTAAGCCCAGCCTCAGACAGCTGATATTTATTAGTTTAATGAGATTAGAAACAAAATGAACCCTCCTACGAGCACCAGCCCCCAGCTGTGTGCCTGGGAGCCTGGACTACTGGGGAGCCCCAAAGTTTTATCTTCCACTCTGATGCTCCCAAAAGCACAGAAAGAAGAACAAAAAAAACCCGATTTCGAATATCTCTTTTCAGCTTTTCCCTTCCAATCCTCCCAGGCCGTTTTGGTTTTTTTTGTTTCAAACTCTCCTGAGACCCAGCACCCTCATCACACAAGTGATGCGATTCCAGCTGCTGCAGCCAGGGCTGGGCTATGGGACCCCTGCTTTTTCACAGCCGGTGGTTTATCAGCAGAGAGAGCGGCATGGGGACCCAGCGTTACCCGCCCTGGCATCGCCTGCCGCTCCTTGGACCTCGCCGCAATCACCGTCCCTCCCACCCAACCTCGGGCCACGCTGGAGATCACCCTAGTTCATCTCTGCTGTTTTCTTGGTGAAGAGACTGATGACTCCTTGGCTCGAGGGGAACGTTTACATCCTTTGGCTTCCTGGGCTTCACACTAAATGCCTTCCTCTCCCCTCTAAAGCGATGGCCGCTGGGATGCGGGAACTTGGAAGGACGCTGGGACAGATGTTTGTCAAGACAAGCTTGAGCTCTTGGGGGTCTCGTGGATGTCTGGTGAGGTGCTGCCTTCCCTGCGCTGCTCTTCCTCGTGTCACGGGCTGGTGATGCTCAGTGGCCACTGGGCAACAGCGGCAGAGGAAGCATTTTGCTCTCTAGCCCAAATATACATCAAGAAACGGACAAGCTGAGCAACGTCCTGCCTCTCAGCCCCTTCTCCATCGCGAATTCTCCTCCTGCACATCCGAGATGCCACCAGTCCCTCCAGAGCACTCCCAAAATCAGGGGCCGCCTGCGACGCCCTCACCAGCTCTGCGCTTCCCCAGGGAGGACGGGCCGGAGGCAGCAAGGCTGGCTGAGCTCCGTGTCTCGTCTCCCAGGTCTTCCCACACCCACCAGTCTGCTTGCAAACGGTACCCCAGGCAGAGGAACCCCTCCTCGGAACCCTCCTCTGCCTCCCTTTCGCCCATCATGAGCCGTGGCCGCGCTCCAGGGGGGGTGTCAGTGCAGTCGTGGCCGAGGGTCAGCACCCAGCACCCATTTCAAACAGCTGATGCTGTTACTCCGTCCTGATTTTTCGGAAGCGAATGCAAACTGTTTGCTTTTCCTTTCTTCTTCCCGTGCCATTCTGAGACGTCTTTCACCGTGCTGTGCCCGGCCAGCGCAAGACATGAAGCAGAACTGTTACCACACTTTATATCAAGAGTATGTTTATAAAGGATTAATAAATTATTAATAATGTTTTCATGAAGAGATTCATCCAGAGTCCTAGCATCCCGCAGGTCAACGGAGCGTGCTTCCCACAGCACATACGGGCTCCTGCACCCCCCTGCTCTGTTGTTTGCACACTTGCTCGTGTATTAACATCTAATAATCACCCACTAATCCCCTGCAAAGCGACTGTTGAGCCACTGCTGTGACCAACCCCTCACGCTGCGGCAAAGGTGTGTTCAAAGCGCGCTTTGCAGGAGCCCTGCGACGCTCCTCTCCTGCCCAACCACGAGCAGAAGACCTGGCCTGATACCAAATCTCCTGCCCAGTGTTGCCAGAGCAAGAAAACCCCTTTTTACACGGAGGTGACGAGCCTCCTCGAATCTTAAAACAAATGAAAGGTGCTTAAAAACTGAGAACTTCTGTGTGTGCACGTGTAGATATTTCACAACACGGCGTGGGTGTTCAGTAAGTCGTTTTGGGGTACGGGTTTTAGTTTTTTAGGGGGTTGTCGAGGTTTTATTGTGGTTTGTTTTGGTTTTTTTTTGCATCCAGTACTTTCGACTGGTGTCTAGCTGTGTGATGCTCCTGGTAGGAAGGTAAAGCAAAGCTCGTGCTGGCTGGCAGGGAGGCCCTTGGGCCAGTGTCCTGCTTGAACGGCGAGGATGAATCTTGCTTTCTTGTGTAGGGGAACACTACAGCATGGACTCAGGGACAAACAAATATGCTGGGGTCTTTAAAAAACGTGGTGGTTTTTTTTCCGGGCTTCTCTCTTGGGGTGTGAGGTTCGTTTCGGGATGTGAGGTTGCGCCGCCCTGACGGATGCTCCAGGGATGTGGCTGGAGCCTTCGGCAGCTCGTGTCAGTGCGAGGCTGTGCCTGGGAGAGCTGCAGGGTCTAACATGGTGGAGAAGAAAAATGGAAATGAAAAATGATGGAAAAGATGATGCTCTGACACGATGGAAAAGGGCCATTTGTGGTTTGCCCATGTCCTGAAAAGTCACCTTACAGCCGCTAGATTGTGGCTGGTCCCTCCTTGGGCTTGGTTGTGAACAACCGGGTACAGATTTGAAGGACTTGAGACCCCAAGGGTTTGGGAAGAGAAGTGGAGCTGAATTTTCGGCTGGTTTGGCCCCCAGGGTCAGAACGGAGAGGGAAGCCCTTGGGGCAGTCACGTGGAAAAATGCTGATGCAGGTGACAGGCAGATTTGTGGGAGGAAAATTAAATGTTTGTATTTCCTGCAATGAAAACATTTGAAAAAAAAAAAAAGAAAAGAAAGAATCCCCAGTGGAACGACCTGGGCAAATCTGAGTAAATGCCACGGCTGCCAGGGCTGGGATGGGCGAGCTGGCTCTTCCCAGCCCCACGCTGGTGCCGCAGCGAGGAGCGGGCACGGAGGGACAGGCTGGGGAGCAGCAGGACACGGCTGGGACACTGCCTGGAGCTTTTTACCACTCCAAGTCTTTGTAGAGTAGGGGATCTTCTCAGGGCAAGGCATGAGAGATTTGCATCTTCTGTTGACTTCTTTGGGTACGCGGCAGCGCAACTTGGCTCCGTACCAGTGTGAGCATCCCCCAAAACGAGTGGCGAGGCTCCCCCAGGCATCGGGACAGGGGCGGGAGAGGCAGTGCTCCTGGAGAAGCACCACTGGTGCTGGGGTCTACTGCTAGGGGACAGGAGGCGAAAGTCGTTGTCACCCAGAAATTCACCCTCACCGATGCGCTTTCCAAAAAACTCTGCTGTAAAAGCTCGTTCTGGAAGGAAAATGATTCTTTCCGTGGGAGTCAGCGTTTCTTTTTCATCATGGATGACAGAAACACACGGCTCAACCCAAAGATCGCCACTGTGGGAATCTTCACTCTTCCTTTAGGCATGTTTCTAATCAATGGAGAACTTTACATTCACATCTTGCTGGTACCTTTTCCTCTTCCATCCAGCCCCACTGGGGAGAAAAATACCCACTAGATGTCCTACCCATCAGAACAACAAGAAAAAGAAAAACAACTGAAAAAGTACTCCAGTGAGGTTCTAGACTTAAAGGACACAGCTTTGCGAATGCTCCTGTGGAGGATACGTATCAGCTCTGCATAAAGTGGAAATTAAATTTTGGGTGAATTGATTGAAAAACAAGCAAGTCCCAAAAGCTTAAAGCACATAATAATGAGGAAACAGACAGTAAAAATCAATAGGATACCTTGAGTCAAGGAAGCTGGTTCTCAGCATGTGCCAGAAGGCAGCGCTGAGCCCCTCTCCGCAGCGCTGGCGATGGGGTCTTGGCAGCTCCCGAGCCTTTCCTTGCTGTCCAAGTTTAAAACAAGAGGTGACCTGTGTCCACCTTGTGCCACGGGGACTCTCAAGCCACTGGGGATTGTCAACAGCCACCCTTTCCAAGGTGGCACCGACGTACCTCCAGCTTGCTGCCTGCCCTCAGAAATAGGGGCTGGTGGTAGGAGGTACGTGCCAGCAACCACCCCCGGTCCTCAGAGCTTCCCCCCCACGTCCTTCTCCACCACACGACGGTGCGTGGTGACCTCCTCAGCACAGCTGCTCGCAGGGACCAGAGCCCGAGGCCAGACACTCCGTCCCGGGGCACTGCCACCATCAGACCAGCCGGGGACATTAAGGGGCATTAAAGGGGATTGGTCACCTCAGGGCTTGTGTTCTTCAAGGTGGAGCTTCCCACCTCTGCCCCATTTCTCTCAGATCTGCCCAATACAATGTCCAAGTCTTCAAAAATTTCCAGGCATGCTCAAGGGCTCGGTCCTCGTCCCATTAACGTGACCAGGGCAGCTGGGAAGGGTCGCATGAGCGCGGCTGCCGGAACTGGATGGAACGGTGAGAAGGGCTCTGTCCCTCTTTTGGCAAGAGGTGTCCTCAGACCCATCGGACACGCTGCCTTCTTCTCCGCTCGACTCTGGGATGCTGGTGGTGGGAGGCC
>NW_009714235.1:12933-15084 GCF_000703405.1 Apaloderma vittatum | reverse complement strand
ACAAAGACGAGCAGCTCCATTTAATAACAAAGATGACTTTTCCGTGGAGTCCTTCTATAAATTCTTTTTTACGGAGAAGCGACACACAGCTGTGACCCCCCCGTGACCCTCAGAGCTGACACCTCCTGGGCTGGTTGGCAGCAGGGAAAAGTTGCTTTTCCAACCCCACCCCCAGTGCAAAGCCCTGTTGAGGGATGCTACCGTGCGCCGTCAAGCTTGGCTCTGCTACGGCTCACCACGAAAACCCCTGTACCTCCCACTCTGTTCCTATTGTGGGGCAGGGAGGGAAGATTTTACTCCTCGCACATGGAAACCAGCAGAGTAAAGTGTAAGCGTGGCTTAAAAATGGGTTGCACAGGGGAGCCCAAGGTTTCCGCACTCTTTCACATTCACTTCGTGTATCGGGGAAGGCAGGAGCAGCTCTGCCCAAGTCTCACTGAAATCTTAATCCTCAGCTTTGTACCCACACACTTATGCTTCGGGAAATCTAGGGATGAGGGAAGAGCACAAAGCATAACGGTAAAATAGTCCTTTTCTTTCTCTCGTTTGATAAATGTATCCGTACAGAACCACTGAGCACTGCAATATTTTATTCGTACGTATCAACCCCAGGTATTCGAATTGTGAAACTCATCCACATGCATTACCGGTCTCCACGCTGGACAGACTGTACATGTGCCTTTCACTCTTCTTCATGGTTTATCATCTTTTTCTTTTTTTTTTAACACAACTGCAGAACTTGAATAAATCAGTGAACTAGTTTCAAGTCCTATGCAAGAAACAACTGGGGAGTCAGTTTTCGATATTACTGTGTTTCTACGTTGTTTTAAAAGTAGGCGCTGGGATTTTTCAGAGAAGCCTAACAGAACTAATGCCCTAAAAAGCATGTAGTGCTTTTTTTTTAATTTTTTTTTTTTTTTAGCTAAAAAGAACTTAGCATTTTTGGATGCTAAATCTCCTAGGCAGCTTTGAAAAGCTCAGCCTAAACCCCAGCCCCCTCCCTGGTTTGCGTGTGGAGAGCGGCAGAACGAGCACCAGACGGACGGCGCGTTCCACCGCCGGCGTTTCCTTTCGGAAGGAGAAGAAAGTGCCGTTCAGCCGGAAAAGGTTGCCTTAAGCCTTCCCTAAACCCCGCCGGGAGAATGTCACCGTGCCCTGGCCGCGCGGTCGGGGCATTGGGGAGAACCCGCGCAGCCATTCCCCGTCAGCCGGGCTCTGCTGATGCCTTACAACAGCGCGACAACTTCCACCCTGGGATTTTGAGAAGAGGAAGACAAAAAGACAAAGAAAAAACAACAAAAAAAAGCCCCACGTTTTTCTACATCACCTATGCTGTAGGACTGAAACCTCGTCTGAAACTCGAAGCTAACAAAATACGTCCTTTTTTGTGTGTTACGTGTTAAATCGGTGTAAGCAAGGTTAGCAGGGAGAGGGTGTCTACTTGTAGGACAGTGTTTAAACATTTGCCGTGTGTCAACGGACTGAAGGACACGACTGCCTGGAATACGTTACGTAGCGTGCCTGTGTGTATGTGACCTGGTTTTGGTTGGTAGGGTTGTAATGCTGTCTTTTGACTGAAAAAAAAATCTAATATAAAGAAAAACCACAAGAAATAAAAAATATATATATATTTAAACTCTATTTTATGTGCATTTCTCTAAAGCTTGCATGTAAACCTGGTTTTGCGAAAAGCTTTGCTTTTTAAAATAAGCTTTTGGAAGTCAATGAGGTAACTATCAGAGGTGGGTTGATAGAAAATAGTCCCCTTTGAGGATGGGTACGTGCAGGGCAGGGGATTTTTTTTTCCCCTCCCTGTTACCAAACCCTAAAACTCAGCAGATGATCGCAAGGGTGAAAGCATGGCTGCCTCGAGAAAGAAGCGTTGCCCATCAGCATCAGCTGCTTCTCAAGGCAGAGACCCCACCGCCTCGGACGTTCTTAGCACCCACCTTGTCACTGAGAGAGGCCCCGGAGACGATCGAGGGATTGGGGTGTCCGAGAGGGGAGGAGGAGCCGAGCGCTGGGTCTGCTCAGCTTGGGGGAGAAGGTTCAGGGAGACCCCATCCACGTGGGATTGAGCACACGAGGAGCTTGTCCAGTGAGGTTGGGGAGGCTCCGTCCTTGGAGATCCCCAAAATGAGAGCAAACACA
>NW_009714235.1:0-12861 GCF_000703405.1 Apaloderma vittatum | reverse complement strand
GCAGAGAAAAGCCAAGGGGTCCTCCAGGAGTTACAGCCACGATCCCCCCACTGCTGCTGGGAGAAGCCCTTCAAGGAATTGTTGGGTTAGAGACCGGGAATGAAAAAAAAATTAGGTAAATTGAGCTTTGACAAACCTCCTCATGGGAAAACTAAATTCAGTAGTGGGGGACAAAGCACAGAACGCTCGGGCTGGGAAGGACCTCAGGGAGGTCTTCAGTCCAACCTCCTGCTCATAAGGAACAGCCTTCCTGCAGACCGGCTGTACAAGGCCTTGTCCAGCCAATTCTTGAGCCCACCACCTCTCTGCGCCCTCGTCCAGGGTCCCCAGGGAGAAGTTTTTGTTTTATCTAGCCAGAACCTCCTCTTTCCATTTATTCTAGTGTCCCCTCCTCCCAGCACACACCTCCCTAAGAGCCTGGCTCCACCGTCTCCAGTACCTCAGAGGCTGATGCAGCCCATCTCCCTCAGTCTCTCCTCCCTGGCCAGGTGTTCCCAGCCCCAGGCCATCTTGGTGACCCACCGGGGTCCCCAGCTCTACGTTATTAACACCTTTCTCGAGAGCTGGGTGGCGGCGCTGGCAACCAGGTGAAATAAAATTGGGGAAAAGAGGGTCTGGCTGCAGAGCTGCTCCCCAGCCACTCGCTGCACGAGTGGCCACCAGGTCCTTGGCTCCTTCCCGTGCTCCTTCCCAGGGAATCCCACACAGACCCTTTCCCAAGGTCCTGGAAACAGTGACTCTGCCCTCGAGCTCATCTGTTTCCCTCGCTCAGGTGGTTCCCACAAACCTGAGTGCATTCCCTCCCTTCCCCAAGTTTATTCGTACGTGGACCTTACCCGCGCAGACAACCTTCCAGTTTTAGGGTCTTTGTCCAGCTCCTCATCCTCCAAAAGCCCAGCAGAGCACGGGGCAGGGCGAGCGCCAGGTTCCGTGCCCCACCTCACCCCGCGTTGGGGACAGACCAGCGACACAACGGGACCTCTCCCACCCCACCAAAGACTCCCGACAGCACAAACTGACCTGGAACAAAACCACTTTGGTGAACCGGCCAGCTCCAGACAAGGGTTAAGAACCACAACGCAGAGGATGGAAGTAGTAAAAATGGGCCATTTCAGAAGCTGTTTCCTACTGACGGTACCCACGTGCGTCGAGCACCTGCAGCATTGCACACCTGCACCCAGCAACGTGCACGCGTGGAGCTGTAACCCTTACGCAGCCAGGTTTGGGGGAAATCAACTTCACACCACCTCCCCGGCAACACTCGATGGACTAGACGGCCACAAAAGGTCCCTTCCAGCCCAACGTTCTGTGATTGCGGGATTCTACGAACGAGAAGGGTGAGGCCAGAGGGAGAGGGAGGCTCTCAGGCCGGGCGGGCAGCAGCGGGATTCTACGAACGAGAAGGGTGAGGCCAGGGGGAGAGGGAGGCTCTGGGGGCCAGGCGGGCGGCAGCATTCCCACCCCACACCTGGTGTCTCCCCCACAAAATCAGAGCATCCGAACTCTGGCAGCGAGGATGGGAGACCCCGGCCTCGCTCAGCGCCTGCTCCCTTAGGCACAACCAGCTTATTTCTGTCAGTATAAAAGGTGACAATTTCCATTCAATGGCAGTTTCTATTGAATCACCCTTTTGATACCCATTTTTTAATTCTGTAAAGAAAAAGGGGCACAAGATCTATTCGTGCACAAAGCAACAACCAACCTCCGAGCGCGGCTGCTCCGGTTTTCCCCACGAGAAAGCCTGACCTACTTTCCGCAGCCGCGCGGCCCGGCCAGCCGGGGTTTATCCGGATAAACACGCGTCCGGCCGCGTCTCCGGCCGGCGTTTTCTCTCGGAGCGGGCTCTGTTCCGTGGGGAGCGTCGCCTTCCAGTCGCCACACGGATCCAGGGCGCAAGAGGAGGCCCCGGCGGGTTTTCCTCTTGCTTTGCAGGAACAGCTGCATCAGTTAATTCGCTTGTGGTTAAACAAATTCCTCTCTAAAGCTCCATATAAGGAGCTTGCAGCCCCAGAGCTCTAAATAATCCCTTCAATCCTCCTGCTCGCAAGGATGCTGTCGTTGCTGCTAATAATAATACAACCCCAAATTATAGGACAATAACATTTATTTAGAGCGTGAGGGAATCCACATTATACAAACCCTTAAATTTATTTTTTTTTGTTTGTTTCACTGGTCCATTTCTACAACAAATACATCAGATCTACTATATAATAAAATTATTTACATTTCCAAACAAGATCGGGTTCATTTAAAAACCCTCTTACTGCTATTCACATACAGTACTTAAAACAACAGCACAAAACGTTATTTTAATACCTAAAAACGACAACCCTGTAGTCTAATTTGCTTATGAAAAGTGGAAACAAATAAATTTACAATTGTCTTCCCCTCCCCTTCCATTCCATACAAACACATTAGCCTAATGTGCTAACCCCGGACTTCACTTTGTAAATCCAGAGGGTTTTTTAGAAGAACCCAGTTTTTATATCTATTTATCTGTTTTTTAGAAAAAAAAAAAATCATTTTTTGGGAACAGTATAATATTAAAATGACTTACTGTACAGAATTTTATTTCAAAAAAGAAAAAATCACAGCTCAAAATCGCTATTGGAAAATTCACACTCATTTACAATAAGTTTCACGTTTCCATGCAGTAATTTACTTGGATTTTCTTCTTTTTGACTGCATTGCACTGGCACTCGTTTCTGAAATCAAGAGAAGAAAAAAAGCATGGATACGAAGTCGGTAAGCCATTCCCCAGAGGCGCACAGATTGCCCTTTTATTTTGCCAAAATCACACCGGAGCGGAAACCTCAGCAGAGCAGGATTTCCACGGACCCGGCACCCCGACGGCAGCCGCCCGCGGCGACACGACCCCGAGCTCCTCTCGGGACACCATTTCCAAGAGTTCAGCGTTTACAAAGTCCTAATGCAATCGGCCCTAAAAATCAGAATCTATTTTTTTGCCGTTCTTGAGCTTCAGTCGCCTGCCTGGCAGTCAGACCCAAGCAGCATGGAGACAGGGTTATCAAAACAAACAAAAAAACAACAAACCACCCAAAAAAACCACTTTTGGGAGGTATTTTGGAGCCTGCCACGCAAATTAAGAATCTAGTGGAGTCCTTGCAAAGTCAGGTCGTTAGAAAAGAAGCGTCTTCAGCGTCTGTTACGATTCACAGAAAATCAGTTTATGCAGAAAGGGACAAACCGGGAGGCAGCCCAGCGGGCAGAAGCACCTGCGGAAGCCGCGGTGAGAGCAGCTGATATTTTCAGTGCGCTTACCAAGGCACTACGTTTCCATTTCCGAAAAAAAAAATTAAAAAAGGATAAGGACCGAGGGTATTTGCATCTTTAGCTCTTTTTAAGAATGCGATTTGAAATGTTGGTAATGGATCTTTGGCTCTTTACGGCAGTTTGCAAAAGCTAGCAGAGCTGTGAGTCAAAAGGGAAAAAATATCCCAGATACCTAAAATTAGAGAAGCAACGGCACAACTTCATGGCTGTTCAACGGTGTATTAAAAAAAAAAAATTAAAAAAATCAACATTTCAGAATTTTACAAACTCGAAGCTACAATAAATGCCAAACAGCCCTTGCTGGGGAGGTACTCGAACAAGTGAAAATACCAACACGGTGCCAGCTCTCAAAAGGGAAACACGGCAACGGGCCAACGACTTCCAGGCGCCGCAGCTCCCTCCGAGGAGCAGCGCTACCACGGCACCTTTTTGGCAGCTGTCACCGTCCCGCTGCTGCTCCAGGAGCGCTCCCCCAGCACCCTGGGAGTGTCACCTGCCCCTTGCCAGCGTCACCTGCCCCTCGAGAGCATCACCTGCCCCTCGAGAGCGTCATCTGCCCCTTGTGAACGTCACCTGCCCTGTGTGAACGTCACCTGCCCCTTGTGAGCGTCACCTGCCCCTTAGGAGAGTGTCACCTGCCCCGTCAGCATCATCTGCCCCTTAAGAGAGTCACCAACACCTTGAGAGCATCACCAGCACCTTGAGTGTCACCTGCCCCCTGAGAGTCACAAGCACCTTGAGAGTGTCACCTGCCCCTTAAGAGAGTGTCACCTGTCCCTTGAGAGCATCACCTGCCCCTTGTGTCACCTGCTCAAGAGAGTCACCAGCACCTTGAGAGTCACCAGTACCTTGAGAGTGTCACCTGCCCCTTGAGAGCATCACCTGCCCCTTGTGTCACCTGCTCCTTGAGTCATCAGTACCTTGAGAGTATCACCTGCCCCTTAAGAGAGTGTCACCTGCCCCATCAGCATCACCTGCCCCTTGAGTGTCACCTGCCCCTTGAGAGTCACTAGCACCTTGAGAGTCACTAGCACCTTGAGTGTCACCTGCCCCTTGAGAGTGTCACCTGCCCCTTGAGAGTGTCACCTGCCCCCTGAGAGACACCAGCATCTTGAGTGTCACCTGCCCCGTCAGCATCACCTGCCCCTTGAGAGCGTCACCTGCCTCCTGTGAGTGTCACCAGCATCTCCCTTGCCTGCTTCTACCCGCAGCCTGCGACCCAAGCGCTGTGTCCACGTGGCCGCCTTTCGGTGTGTCCTCTGCTCCTCCAACCATCCTTCTGACTCCTCCGTCCTGGTGCTTAGCGAGAGAATTTCTACAGAGTCGGGGCAAAGTCTGCTTCTCTCTCCCTGCTCTATTTTCTTCCCAACTGCCATTTTTATAATGACCTTAATCAGCCTCCAGCTCAACTTGTCCCAGCCCCGCGCGCTCCTTGACACGCGCTGGGGAGTTTCTCAGGACGCAATAACGGAGCCGGTGATGTGCAGGAGGACGCCTGGAGTACAAACCGACTGCGTTTTCTCCAGCTGGGATTCATTAATACAAACACAGAATAGGCACAAGAGGCAACCCTCGGTGCGCTTCAGCTACCTCGCTAACCCTCCAGCCCATCCTCTTCTACCAGAGTCGTGTTTTGCCCGGTTTCCCTACCCGCTGGAAGCCAGCAGTCGCTTGCACAAAGACAAAATAATCACAGCTCGGGGCACGACTACAGGGTGAGCTGGAGCTGTGTTTTCAGGCAGAGCCCTTACGCACTGCGGAAGCGTCAGACGCACGTTTTAAAACCAACGATTTGACTCACAGAGGTAAATCAGTGACACAGTCAGTACAACCCCCCCGAGTCCTGGTCATTTTTTCAACTGGATGCACTCTGAGGTTCCCACACTTTGAGAATTGGACACGCCACTGGTTGTCATCTTTAGGTTGACTCGTTACACAGGTCATACACTTCCGATGCCCTCAAGCTCAGGAAGGTTATCACCAGATCGATTTTACACTGGCTTCACATTTTTCAAACTTTTCTTCACAATCACGAAAGGTATCATTGATTTTTACAACACACGTTTGGATTCTTCTGCACAATCCTGCTACACGAAGTAAACTTAATTAAATTCAGCAGCCACAACAGTGCAGAACATGTAGGTCCCTCCGTGTAATCTTTGATTGAGCCATTGCACAATTACATATAACTGGAAGTCTTCTCTGAAACTTAAAATGCAAATATTCTTACCATCAAACTTTAGCATCTTCAGTATGGAAAATGGTTGCTGAATTCAACTTGACTTCCTTATTATAATAACTTTAGATATATATATCTCTTTGCTCTGTATCTTATCTTTAAAATACTGGTTGAATGTTGCTTCTTGACGGTCTGTCTCTACCCTTTCGCACAACTTTGGTCCAACAGAATTTTTCTGACCCTTAAACAGCTGACACAGGGAGTTTCAGAAACGCGGAACGGCACCGCGCGTCCCGGTAACACCACACGAGTGCCGCCCGCTTTGTTAAAAACCTGTGTAGAAATAAGACGTGCCAGCGGCTGCTAACGCCACGGGTCAGCATCTGCACCTTTAGGATTTCACGTGGTCTTGGACAGAAGAGCCGAAGCTCTGGGCGCCGGCAGCGAGCCTGAAGCACAGCGCCTGTCCTTGGGAAGACTTGAGCGTTTGTCTTGTGTCTTTCAGGCTTCAGGGTAATTAAAAAAATTTTTTTTAAAAAATAAGTCACGTTTTTACTCGAGTACAGTCCTTTTAACGGCAAGCCATTTCTGCCAAGAGAATTCACCTTCAGCTAGGCACGCTTGCCCAACGCTACGTTGACGAGTGCTGCAGAAAACAAGGTCCACAAACTTAACAACGGGAAACTCGTACGAGATTTGCAGCCAGTACAGATGTCGGTAAACACTTCAACACCAACCTGGGTCTAAATCATTGGAAACTAGAGTTAAAAGCACACAACGCTTACGAGCTGTAAACCGCTGCTAGGAGGCAGGTACGGAAAGGGTTACGGTTTGGGGCAGGACGTTACCTCCTGCCCTGGTTCGGTGCGTTTTACCTTTTGCAGTGCTGGATGCAGAGGCTGGTCGGGAGGACCTCTTGCGCTGCCCATTCTCTAGAGTTTCCTGTGAAGCGGCAGAATCCTCTGTCCTTGAATTTCTTCTACTTGGAGTTTTAGACTTTTCACAATTCTCTTTTGTCTCATTACTAATAAAGTGGGACAAAATATTTCGCATGAAGTGTAAGAAGAATTACGGTTTTTTCTACGCAACTCAGACAAGCTGGAGGATGGACCGACACAGGTACCAGTTCCGGACTATTAGCACTGAAGATATGAAATGCTAGAGATACCAGAAGGTTTATCAGATGAAGAATGACCTGAGTAAGCCAGAGTACAGTCCATTTCTATTAAAAATTATCAGAGGATACAGAATTGAGAAGTCCTCAAAGAGAATATTTTCAATATTAGAAGACCAAGAAATTAGATGCATTATAAATTGTCTGCTCTGTTTTCCACAGGTGCCACCATTACTGAAGTCTAGGAAAAGCAAACAAGTTACATTAGAGACTGCTACGATACGGGAGTACAGAGTTGAAATTGCAGATGAACATGAGGAGGAGGTAGGAACTCTTTGGTGAGCATGTCGGCTCTTGTTTGGCCTAAAAAGACTCACTCCATTGATCTAAGTGAGTTCATCATATATTGAAAAAGCTTAAAGGTTTCTTTATAACCTTCGTCAAGCTTTAAAGCTTGAAGTTTGGGGTTGTTGTTTGGCTTTTTTTTTATAACAGAAAGCTTTTTCTGCTATAAAAAAATAATTTTAGGTAGTGTGGAAATCCACGTTTCTTGTCACTGAGACAATAAAAGGAACGCTACGTTTATAAATAAACTCCTCTTTTCTTTTATCACGCTTAACCCTGTAAACTCATCCTGAGGTTGGGGTGTTTTCTCCTTAATGCATTAAGGTCAGATGATTTCCAATGACTAGAGTGGTTTCTGAAAATTAAGCTAAACCCATCTCCTGTGAATTCAAAGGTAAGTAATTAATCAAATAAATTACTCCACCGATAATGGCAAAGGGAGAAAGAAACCTCATTTCGTGTCCTTTGGGTGACACTTGCAGGATCACAAGAAAGGCTGCTGCAGTCCCAGACCTGACCGAGAGCACAGGGAGCAGCCCCGTGAGCTCCAGAGGCTGCACTAGAGCGTCACCGTGCCAGGGGACGCCCTGCTTCGAGCAGAAAAACTACTACAAACACCGGCAGCTTTAAGCACCAGATGTCTGAAATAAAACAGTCTGTCAACAGAAGGAGAGAGAAACCTTCTCAAGCGAGGAAACACCAAGTAGAGGAGCACACGTAAGCACGTGGATTTTCTCCCATACAAAATAAATACTGAAATCTACTTCCCTGTACGACAGTTTTATGGGAAATCTAGAAATCAAATCCCCCAAACAGGCTGCGAAGCGGGAACTAACCCGGGCAGCTCAAACAACGGCACCTACTGCGGAGGATACCCAAACAGGCACCAGCAGCTGAAGGTCAGTTATTACAGATAATTTTAACAGATTCGAGTGACTGGTCCATAGCTTGGCTGGTCTCACGGTAACTCATGTATCACCAACCAACACATCGGGGCAGTCAGCTCCGGGCATCAGTCATCATTAGATTCTCAGACCTTCTGTCCTGGCCCTTGCTCAGAAAAACGTCCGAAAAAATCCCACCAGAAACGCGCTTGCGGTAACGTGATGTGCTGAATGAGTTCGGGGAACGGTCCCGCAAGGACGCTTCAGCACGAGGATCCACTCACCTGCCAAGTGTCCCGCCTTCAGCTTTTTAGTAAAATTCTGCCCCCAAGAAAACTAGTGCTGAAATTTCAGCTTGTTCTTGCTACAGCTAGAAAAGATCCCAATCCACGTGCACGTAAATATGGTTAAATATTCAATTCAGAGTCATTCCTGAGCAGAGGAAGCGTCTTTTACAAAAAGAAGACCCTGCCTAATTTCCTGATGAACCAAACGAGTGGCTTAGGGGATCCCTCCCCTGACGAGGGCAGCATCAAAAACCCAGCCCCCTGTGCCAGCACCGTTACCCAAAAAATTTACACCAGTCTGTCACTACAGCTGCGCAGACTGAGTTGAAGGACCTGGCGGGTTTAGAATCTAAAAGAAATAGATCTGGGAAACCACGTTTTCTTCTGACAGGACCCAACCATTTGAAATTTGATCTTTTTAATCACCAAATATCTTAAGGGGGACAGGATGATGTTTCTACCCGGCTTTCCCATCAGGTTCCAGCAAAATGTCAACAAGAAAACAGAGAGGAAATCCAGAGAAAACAGTCACAAAGGCAGAAAAAGAACGAACTTTAGAAAGACTTGCTTTCAGAAAACAAAAATTCACAGGAGAGCTAAGCCGCGGGCTTTGGGGGATTTAGTTTTGATTTGTTTTTAGAAAATACTGAACAGTGGAACCATCAAGACCCTTCCAGGATGTTTTCACGTCCTTTCACTTGTGCCTGGAGGGGCAAGAGGAAACGTTGCCCAAAGCACGACGACAGGCTCGGGAAAAAGTCACCTTACATTCTGCATTTCAGCAATGTTTTGAAACATTCAACTTCTTAGCAGGACAGAAAGGGTACGGAGAAGAAAATGAAAAGCAGTAGCAGAAGTTGTGCAACTGAAGCAGAGAGAAAGGGACTTCTCCCACGAAAGCTACATCTACTCTGAATCTACACAAACTCTCTCCTTACCTTTGACCAGCAACTACTGGAGCATTTGTCTCAAGTTCTACAAGAGAAAAAGATAATTTTTAAGTCTGCCATAGAAGTATACGCCCACTGACAATCTCACATTTTTCTCATAGATCTGAAGAACAGATTTCCCTCATCTCTCGTTCCTCGCAAAGCAAAACGAGCCAACACATCAAACAAAGAACCGCACCAGCCAAGTGCTCTTTCTGATGACGGCCTGCAGAAACCTGCAGAAAAAAATCAAAGGGAAACTGCCTGGCAAGGCCCTACAGTCCTCTCCCCTTTTTAACTTCCATTTTAGACAGTTTAATTACTTCTACAGCCGTCGGTGTGTCAGGCTGCCTGCAGTGCAGCCCATCGCACCCCACGATCCTTGAGAGAGCGGGGCACAAAGCCGCAGCTTTGCCTTGAAGTTCAATTGAGTAGCCAAAGTTTGCCAGAGTGTGCATAAATAAAGGAATAAAGGCATAAAAAAAGTGCTGTCCCCTTATGGTAAAACCCCCTTAAAATGTGTATCGTTGGAATATCAGACCCTTTGGTGTAAGTTTATGTTGCATCGTCTGGGAAAAACAGATATCTTGGTCACAAGAGAAAAAGAGACTAAGCAACGGAAGGAAAGAGTTCTTTTTCTTCCTACCCAAAAATTTGGACAGAGAAAATATCCAATAGGAAAAAAGGATCACGTTGGTGCTTCCTCCCAGCAGGAACCGCCCAGCGCAGCACTGGGGCACCACACTGGGTGTAAATGCACAGGGTGCACTTGGAGGAAGTGGGAGCTCAAAAAAAAGCAATTTAGTACAATTGCTACTTTTTGGAAGCAATTAAGGGATGGCAAATTGATGGAGAGTGGCACTTCCCATGTGCAAGTCCACGTCCATCCATTTTCCCTGCTCATCTTGGAAACTCCTTTTTTTAAAACACCACAGAAATAGTGGAACACGAAGGGAACAGATGGCAACACCCAAAAGTTATCTGCCACAGCTCCAGCCTTGAAACAGCACCAAGAATTCATTAAAAGCTGAACGGGGCAAAAAGAAAAGGTTTACAACTCTAAAACGTTACACTCCCAGCACAGCTTTTGAAAAATATTTTCAGGAGCATCCCATATAAAAGAAAAAACTCTTTTTTGCTCTTAACAAACCTTCAAAAACTCAAACACAATACACTGTTACAAATCCAGTCCCTCCAGCTTATGACTGAGTATCTAAAACCTGCCTTGGTCATTTTTTTTTAATTTGTTTTACTTGATCCCATGCTGAACCTCCAACAAAGCCTTGGTCACTTCTAAAGCACAACGTATCTAACAAAGAAAAGCAATCCCAAAAGCACAAATAATAAAATAAAAAACCCCAACCCCCAAACTATCAAGCGTGTTAGTGACCGTTAAATTTGCAATAAAATAAATGCACTTTCAGTGCCAAACATGGAGTTTAGGTCACCTAGATTCTGCTTTTCCCAAGTAAGATTTACCTGTTCTTTGAACAGTACTTTCTGGTGTTGCAACTGAGCTTTTTTTCTGTGTTAAATGTTGAGAGGATGCTAGAATAGAAGTGGAGAAAGCATTATTTTCAAAGGGAATCACAAGAATTTTCTGCTGTGCAATCAGGTTGCTTTTACAAAATGCTCTATCTTCCAGCTAACTGTATTATTTCATTTACAGATCCAACGTTTTTAACATACCCTCTACTTTTCCCCCCAACACACACACACACCTCCCCAGTTTAAAAAGAAAAAACAAACAGAAAACTTTCATAAAACTATCCCAAGTACATTCTCTAGACTAGAACAAGTGATGAAATTTAATATTATAAAACATACTTTTAAAGGTAACAGTTTTTCACTAGAATGAGAAATTAAAGTCTGAGAAATGAAAGATTTTAGTCTCTCTCAGTTTAACACTCATTTCAACAGAAGTTCTGAGGAAAACCAGCATTTTGTAATGGATCAATGCCCTCACTCTTTCAATTAAATTGCAAGAGAGCAAAATACGCCGCAGGAGTTCCCTTGAAGTCCTTTGGCAACACGGTCTTGATTTCTTGAGTTGTCAAGTTAAAAAACAAGATGGCAAAACCATTCTTGTTGGGCTAATGCTTTCTAGTCTTCTGTGGGATAAAGAACTTAGGAAGAAAATGAAAAGTTTAACATTTCTGTTTAAATAAAGAATATCCACTTCTGTTTTTCTCCTACCAAACCAGAGTTCCTTCTGGAAAGCGCACAATAAATATTTCCATTCTCTAGCGTCCCGAGCTACAGCGCACATCTAACAGCCACAAGGAAGGTCACAGGCAAGCTGAAGTTCACAGTTCACTGACTTCTGTGGGTTTTATCTTCCAGGAAAAAAAACTTCTTTTGTGTCTAAATCATGAGGCAAAGCACAACAGGTATTCAGACAGCTAACTTCCAGAGCAACGGACTATTTCCACACTGTTTTCAATAGATTAAAAATGGTGCCTGGCCTGGTCTCGCTGGGATAGAATCCTGGAATGGATTTTTCTATTTGGAAAAGCTGCATTTTGGAGAACACCGCAGCAACCGGTTCAGGCAGAATTTGTGACCAGCCATGGGTCTCCACAGCAATCCAGCTCTTTTGGCAGTTTCGAGCTGGCCAGATGCTAAAGCCAGGGGGAGCGAAAGCCGGGGCAGCTGACCCAAGCTGCCCAAGAGAAGTTCTTCATCCCATAAACATCACGTTCCCTGTAGATCAGGAAGTTTACTGGGACTGGGCTCTTCTCCTGATGGCCACAGTGCTAGAGGTCTCACCCATCGCTCTGTCCTCGAGGCCGCTCTCCCGTTTGCTGTGACCGTCGTGCTCTCGCTGGAGCTGGGGTGCTGGTGGTGACGACACCCAGCGTGCCTGCTGGGAGCACCCAGCTCGCCGCCACCGCACGGCCTGAGTGTGACTCGGTGTGCTTCTCACCAGTGTTAGAATTAATATTATGTTTTTGTATTATTATTCTACTAAATCCATTTCCGTTCCACCTCACAGATCTCCTTTCCTTGTCCCAATTCCTCTTCCTGGGGTGTAGGGGGGTGTCACCGGGTGGTAGAACAACTGACACCACCAAAAAATAGCAGCAGTGACATAAATAAAGTCTGTCAGATGCTCAAATTAAAATACAAAAGGAGAAAACAGCTCAGATGTAAAGGAATTTTATGATTTTGAATTGGGTGCAGTTCACTTATATTCACTTTTCCAGGTATTTCTCTGAAATGAGCATGTTAATTCTTCTCTAGGTATATGGGGGTTTGGTGTGATTTTTTTTTTCTTCTGGAGGTTACTCAGCTATTTCCCTAAGGGGGTAAAGCTATTCAAAAAGGATTAACTAAAAATATCCTAAATTAAGTCAAACAAATTGAAATAAGTTACAAAAATAAAGTCTCTGGTGAAAATGAAGCAGCACAACCAGTGTATCTACCAGTGCAAAAGGCATCTTAGGAATTACTTTTGTCATTACTGATACATCCGCTTTTCCTCCCCACTTCTGACAGTCACGCAAAGTCAATTCTCTGTTCCTGCCCCACATGGTCACGGCAAACACCCCATTTAAGCAGTAAATAGAGACTTCAATGGAACCCCTGAAACGTGAATGTTAGTGAGACACAAGCCTGCCTATCACTCGGGTATTAGAAACCAAGAAGCAGTTACCGGCCTCGGCTACAGCGTTGAAATTTCATCCTGTTCACGGCAAAAAGACCTCACAAGTTTACCACAGCGACCTCATTTCCATCTAGGCAGGGCAGCACCGGACTCACCTGCGCTCTGCAGCAGCTCCTGATGCGCTCCCGCCTTTTCCTCCGCCGCGCCGGCGCCCGTCGGCTC
>NW_009714234.1:33637-48738 GCF_000703405.1 Apaloderma vittatum | reverse complement strand
ATTTATGTATATTTTTATATTTATTTTTTCTTGATATTTTAGGCAATAACAAGTTTTTAAAGGCATGTCAATAATATTCTCTAGGATATCAAAGAAAATCAACTATAGTAGATACTGTGACTTAAAACTGTTCACTGTGTAATGAATTTCTATGTATTATTTGAATATATTAATTTCTGTATTTTTGTTACTGCTGCATTGCACTCTTCCTACTGTCTACCTGAATTATCCCTTCAGTGTTATTCTGGAATTGTACTACTACTGGGAACTGATCTAAAATTAACAATGTTTTGGGGAATGGTGATTTTTCCATCAGTAATATATATATGTTATGTATGGTCAGCACTCAAATTTATTTCGTTGCTTTTCTAAACAGGTCTTGGGGAAAAAATGTAGCTTATCAGATACAGCATTGATAGGTACTGGGTGATTTCAGAGCAACAGAGGTAAATCCACTGATCTGGCGTGTTTTGTGCTCATATCTCAGAGATCCATTCTGGCCTTATTTTTGAGAAATGGAGAAACATGACATGAAAACTGCATATCCATGCTCTTTGTCATTTCAGTAATTTAATACATTCTTTTATTTATTTCATCTATTTTGGTTTATTTAGCTTGTCTGAAATTAATAACATAAACTAATCTGAGGAAAGTTTGAATACATGCACTTTTTTATTTTATATGACATTACAAAAGTGCTGTACACACAGGAACTGTTGCCAGCATTTGAGGAGAAACTGCTGAAGAGCAGTCTTGAAAGCTGCTTATGTATCTGTCTGAAACAAATGTGAGCCTGATCTGAAGCAGCTATTACCTTCCAGAATATCCAGAGCATACACTGGGTTAGTATTTAGTTTATGAGAATAATGCAGAGATCTGTATCATACTGTATCATCTGTTTAAAGAAATTCTCTGTGATTTTTCCTGAGGAGAAATTTTGAATATCAATGATATTTCAATTTGGAAATTAATTGTTCTTGTCTAAGGAAGATGAAGACAACTGAGTCAATTGTTTCTGGTGTTGCCATTCCACATAAGAAACTCCTGAAATATGATTTGGTCAAAGAAACAAAGGCAAAATATGAATATTGGACTGAGAAATCATGGAAACTAACAACTGAAATTAAGAAATTAACACTTGCATTGCAAAATATGGAAATTTTTCGGAACACAAAGAAATTTCTTAAAATGTATGATGTGTCACCTGGATTCAGTTCAACCCCTTAAAAATGTTCCTGGGTTTCTGAGGTTTTATTACTTAATCAGAGTTATTACAAATCTTTTTGTTAAACACAGCTGCTGTTCTTTGGATATATTCAGGACCTTGCTAGTTTTTATTTATTTTATAATATCATTCCAGACATGAACAGATGTAATGATATAAGTATGTCTAGAGAGTTTGTAACTTTATTTACTCTTCTGCAAAGATGTACCTTACTGTTAATGAGGATGATTTATCTGTTGAGGAATGTATTGCTTGAATAGTACTTTATAACATAGGTTACTATAGTAACACCTCTGTAGTTTTAGGCTCATACTCCAGTATATCTTGTTTTATATTTCAAGTGCTCTTTGTGAACATTTTTAAATTAGCTTATCAGTGGAAAACATTTGTGAAGGACTTTTTTACGTCAGTATTATTTAATATGGTTGTTATGGCAACAATATATGTCTCTTGATGAAAACAAGATAATGGCTGTATCTCAAGCGAATAAGGAGGAAAGAAAAATATTCATTTCTTTCTGAATATATGGTTCCATGTAAGAACAGTGAGTTTAGCATGAAATATAAAAAGTGTTTTGTCTGTGTCTTCTGTCTCTCAGGCTTTAAACTGGCACATGGAAAAAACTTTATTTAGAAGATTGGTTAACGTATATGATGATGTTGCTGGCCTTGTGGTGGGATAATTAGATGATATGAGTTAATCTGAGGCAACATACTACAGAGAAGAGCAAGGTGTATTGCAGAGTCTAGTGTGAAGTATATTAGGAAAAGGTGCAAGGAGTGGAGCAGAAATTGAAATGAAGCAGCATTGTGCTGGTACAGGCTTGACTGGCACTCCAGAAAGCCGTGGCAGGGAAGAGTCTGCCTGCAAGACTTTTCTCATCTGGCTGTATACTGTAGACAACTACATAGTGCAAGAAGTGTTGTTACCTTAATTTTGCAGGTAGAAGACAAGTCTTCCTTATTTTGATCCTTTTCTGTTAGGAAGAAGATCCTAGATAGAGAACCGTGAGAATCTCACAGGCTCTAGCGTGGGTCTCTAGCACCTTACAAAAGTTCATACTTAGAATTTTTGTTGGGTGAAATGAGAAATTACTTTGTCGAAGCAAATTCTCAGATGCTTGGTGCATCATACCTGTTTAACAGGCAACAGTGCATATGTCCAGTCCTTCACCCAGGTGATTCAAATATAATTAGATCTTGGCATAAAAATGGATAATTTGTATTTGCAAATGGAAGAATGACTATTTAGGTAAAATTCTTTTCCCCTCAGTCTAGAAATTCAGCTTATATTTGTTAGTTAACAGATGTTTCAAATAATTTTGTAACTGATACTTATGTTGGTCAACTTACAATGCATTGTTAAATTAAAATTACCGTAGAACAATTATCATAGAACAATTCAGGTTGGAAAACACCCCTGGGATCATAGAGTCACAATAGAAGTGTCAGTCAGTGCCCCTTTATGGTTTAATAAATAATGTTACAGCCCAGAGTCCTGTTGGGCATAATTTAGTTTATTTGTTTTGAATAATGAATAAGCTTTTTATATGTTTATTAGCGGATGCATACTCCTATTAAAAGCAATATTAAGAACAATGTAGTATTTCTTAGGCTGATAGGTATAATAAAATGTGGCAATAATTATTTCTAATGTATATCAGAGTATTACAAACGGAGCTTCTGGATCCCTTACCCTGAGAATTAGTCATTACTAGTTAACTGAATTTGTGATCTGACAAAGCCCTATCTTCACCATCAAATAGTCTCTAACCAAATACTGAAATTCTGCTAAAATTTAAATTTTATATCAGTAAATGGCACCTGTGCTGACTGAAGTGGTTATTGAAACTTGCAAAAAATCAAGTTTTATAAGACTGTACAAAGCATCTTTTTTATTAAAAGGAAGCATATAGCTGAGAGAGAACATTTTGTATAAAACTAACAAGGTGTCAAGGAAGTAGAAGCAGTAACAGATAGCTGCATGTCAAAGAAGGCAGAAGTGGTGCAGTATAAGATTTTTTACTACAAAAACGATGTTACCTGACTTGTACTGTTTCTAAATGGGCTTTGACTTATGTATTTATCTCTTCTTAAAGTAAGTTCAAAATTGTATAACATAGTAAGTCTAATAATTCAGGAGAAGTCATTCACAGAGAGATCTAGAGTTAGTACAAATTTGTGCAGCCCTGTGATGTCACCTCAAGGGCAGCCCCTTTGAATCTTTGCTGATGGATAAGCTTTGCAGGTAGAAGTTCCTGAAAGAGTTGCTTCGGGTCTTTATAAATGGGCAATTTCCTGTAAACCTTCCCCCAGTTTTGGTGCTCTGTAGTAAACACTCAAGTATTGGGATGAAAAATGGATTAGCACTTTTTAAAAAAGAAGCTATGGACTCTGAGATACACTTCTAGGTTATGATCTTTCCTTTACGCTGCTGTCTTCTCAGAACAAGATGAGTCCTTTGAAAATCTGCCTGTGACATCTCCAGAGAATTTAAAGAAGGTGGAAAGCATCTAGAGCTCACGTCTGCGTGATGCCCACTTGTTTATCTGTAAAACTGATCTTTAGGATTAAGTACAAGGATCTTTGAGAAGCCTCGGTGTTAATTTTGGTGGAACTACATTGGAGGGTTTGTTATCAGAGTGTTTATCTCTGTTCAGACTTCATAGTATGCATCAAAGCAGGCAAACACTTCGGCTTTCTTTGGAAGTTGAAGCTTCTGCTTTATTTTGAAAGAATAATAAGCAATGAAGAAGTTGCATTGATTGTTTTCTGATTTTGCTGAGCAAATAGGCATTTTACTTTTGGAGAGATTTCCCTCCCCCACCCTTCCACCTTGTATTCTAAACACTTCTCTTAAACTGGGCTCACTTGTAGATCATTCTGGGATCCTCATCTCTTCTAAACTCAAACCACTCATCCTCTCTATTCATTGAAGGAAAGGAATAAAAATTAGTGGGTTTTACCATGATTTTTTTCTATGCCTGAACTAGAGGTTGTGACTTCAGCTTGCCTAAAATATTTCCTGAGTATCAACTATCTTGAACCTGGTTGAATACTCAGTTACAGTTGGCTGCTCAGGCCAGTTTTACAATCCGTGGTGAACGTTTCTCTCAAAAGCAAGGGTAGTTAAAGCAGTGTCTGTATAAGCTGTGTGGGCTCCCTGAGTTTGAGTGAGCAAAGACTTGATACTTTGGTCCAGAGAGCTCCTGCTAGAAATGTTATTGCATCATGTGTGGTTTTCATTATATTTCAGTAAATGTCTGACTTCTAATAAAGTGCATTATATTTTATATTTGATTTTGATATTCTGAGGAAAAAAACCCAACCTTTTTCACAGAGAGATTTTAAGTGCTGGAAGTGCAGCATAATAAGCTTTTGTATGGCAAACCTTTTTCATGGGGATTTGTCATGCCAAATATTTAATTAAATTGAGGTGAAGTTGTGTTACACATGCGAACCAGAATAATCCAACTGCTTCAGAAAGATTTCTTTGCGCTTTCTTTCCACATCAAGTACAGATTTATATGGGAACCTTTCAGAAAAGAGAGAGTTCAATTTCTAGACTTTATTAATAGACACTGGACTTGTCCCCTACCCAGGAAGCTGGAAAAAGATAATTTAAACTGTGTAAGTGCTTAATGAATGACAATTACTGACAGTGGTCTATTTAAAGGAAAGAAAAAGGGAAAATAAATAGGGTAGCATAGGACAATGAATTATGCTTTCCTAAATAGAAAGATAGCATCAAGTCTTCCTCTTTCACTTAATTTTGAGAGACTGCTAAGCAGCTGGCTGCTTGCTACCTTCTCCAGTAACATTTCATTTAACCTTTGAGGTTGTATCACTTCTTTTGCTGGGCAGTGAGACCTCAGGTGAGCTGAAGCTGACTGAGGTGTTGAACCACTGTTGTTTCAGCAGCCATTCCTGATCTTAAGTTGTTTCTGCTCTTTAGCAACAGTACTGCAGCAAATGGCACAACACATACTCCTACTGCTGCCCAAATGAGATTTTATAGCCTTTTCTCTAAGGTTTCCAGGTACTATTACATTAATGTGAGTGCTTACCCTAGACGTACTTCAATTGCCTTGCCAGGCTCTCACAGTGCCAGATTTCCTCCCCTCTGTGACATGACTGTGTCTTAAGAGAAACGTGAGAGAATATATGCACACGGTATGCACGTTTCAGATTTCCCTCTTAGCTTCTCTTGTTTTCTAACTCTCTCTGTGAGAATCTGGCATTCCTTTCCAGCTCTACCTGGGGGACCTAGCAAGCAGGTTGGCATATATTTCAGAGACAGAGGGAAGCGCTAGTTTATGCAGTATAGATATAATTAATTTCATAATATTATCTTCTGAAAGAGTCATTTAGAAAAATGACTTTATTTTAGGAAAAGCTGGAAGTACTGTCCAGTATAAAGTAAAAATCTGTTGTTCCTCTGAAATGGCATTCAACAGTGGACACAAGCTTATTTTGTAGGTCTGAAAAGTCTGGGTAAATACTTATTCAGTTTACATTACAAAAAAAATAAATTCTCCACACTACCACTGAGTACTCCTCAACCAGATTCATACAATATGTATCTTTACTGGTTATTTCCAAAGACAACATTGTAAATGTGTCTCCGTGTGTCAGAATATTGAGATATGGCCTTTGGGCTTTAGTTAACTTCAATATTAAAGACATGCACCACCACAAAAAAAAAACTACATTGCCTTTAACTGAGTACGAAAAAGCAAAAAATCTGTTGTGTTTTGTTCTGATTCCTGCCAGAAAGGGCCGTGCCACTGACAGCTTGATTGTCAACTGAATATCCCCCTTACCTGCCCTGCCTGTCTGGTCGTGAGCTTATGTGGGCATGTGTTTGCTAAATCAGTCCCCTGATCTGTGTGACATCTGGAGGGGGAACTGCAGCTGCCTGTTAGAAGGTAGCCTGAAATTAGATTGGATTAAATTTGGTGTGAAGCTGTACTCCTGGTCTGTGTTACAGCACTGCTTTCTGCCACAATAATTAGAATAATTTGTTCGAGTGTGCAATACATGAAATTTGGAGTTGCTGGCCTGTAGGTAAAACTCATAGTCATTATTCAGGTTTTGTGTTAAGTGCAAATTTAATCAAATTTGGGTGGGTATAGCTTGTTGGAGATAAATAGCGAAAACTAGGAAGCTTAGGAGGGATAGATATTGTCAAATTGTCACCACATTGAATTTTGCTGTTAAAGTACAAATTGTGATATGAGAAAAAACGTTTTGTGTATGGAAAACCTAGCTTGGTATTCTGTGTTCTGTGCAGAATTGATGTAACATATCAGCCAGTGCAGCTGCAAAGGCAAGCAAAGAAGAAAAAGCACATTTTGAAGTAATGTGTTGGTTATCTGGAATCAGTCCAGGTAACCTGGAATCATTTAATCATTCCTTTACTTTTCAAAAAAGTCAAGGCTTCTTCTTTTCTGGCTGATGGAGTTGGTGAGAATTGCTTCTATGTTTGTGTGAATTACTCTTTTGCATCTGGTTTTATTAGTAAATCATTCTCCTGGAAAACCATATGTTGGTCAGCTGTGAGAGAAACTATTATGTAAATTTTGTTTATAAAACACCGATTGAAAATAAAAAAAAAACACCAACAAATCTCTCCAAAAAAACCCAAACAAACAAGCCGAGCAAACAAAAAACCAACCCACAACAACTATGAGGAACATGTAAGATTCTGGCCTCAGCACTTACTGGCAGTTTAAGTTTGAACAGATGCACATCCAAAAGCACGGACACTTATCTGCCTTCAAGAGTGGTGTGAAGTCCTGCATGAACAGATTTTTGATAGCTTTGCTTTTGGTCGGAAGAAAAAATAATGCTGGATTTGGTCTAAGAACCATGATTCAGAAGTGAACAGACATGGCAGGAGTGTAGATTCAGTGCAATGTAAAATATGTTATGTCTTTTTCCTTTATTTGTTTTTCTGGTTTGTTTTTATTCCTGAACAAGTTTGTTGTCTTACTGTGCACAAGCTTGTTTCTGCAGCAGGGAAGAGAGCAGTGAGGCAGCTCTTGAGTTGCTTCACCATCTGTTTCTCGGCTCTTTTTTCAAAATACCTGATCAGAAGCTCATAAACTGTGTTGTTTTCTGGACACAGGCAAGGATGTTGAGGCCTTTCCTATTATGTCAGTCTTGCTTTGCACTTGTAATTTGGTTGCCATTTTTGTCGGTGAATTATTCCTCAGCAGAAGCAGAAATTAACCAGGACAAACAGCACAAGAAAGAACAAGGGTTGCTTGAAGTCTGAATAAAAAGCAAATTTATGCATGTTTGTTTTAAATTCCTGCTAAGGTCAGCTGTGTCATGTTTTATGTTTAATGAAGAAAAGGGATTGGGCTTGTTAAATACATTATTTAAATTTAACCTGTTTGGCCAATCTCAAAAAAAGTCATGAGTAATTTGCTGACAAATAAAGATTGTAAAACTTTATCTTTTAATGCACTGACTTTGGCTTTATTGTTGCCTTTAATTTTTAGAACTTTCTTTAGGGATTCTTTACCATCTTTAGGCTTTTCTTTTTTACAACTTAGAATAATCCTTTGTAATGGAAGCCAAATCTCAAATTATTGTTTGGTCTAGGGAAAAAATATGCGTGGTAAAATCGTGACTTTCTAATTTGGCATTAGTTCAATGCAGGAGATCAGAATTTGTTACTAACTCTATCCCACAGTTCGTTTTTTTCTTTGGTTCAAAATAAAATATGACTTACTCTGCTTCCATGGTTTTACATCCTTTTCTAACAGTTGTACTTGTGCTGTATACACTTAAAACTTCTGCAGAAGATTTTTTAGAAGTCTTTGCTGGAGTGTACAACAGTGTCCATAAGGGGATGTATAAGCACAGGGGGCCAGTGCTACAGTTAAAAACATGAAAAACATGAAAGTAAACAAAATCATACCCAAAAGGAATCCATTGTTGGATAGTCTAAAGCAGAATAGAAGTGTTCAAGGGCACAGATGATAAGAAGATATAGAGACTCTTTGCCAGTAACTGTTGATTAGATACAGTATGATTTTGTGGAAAATTTTGCAGTAATCTGTTGCAGAGTTCTAATGTCTTCGTAACACTGATTGTCAAAACATGGTATCAGGTGCCTTGAAAGGATTAGAGACATCCTTTTGTGTACAATGCTCATGATTACAAAAAGATACCTTCTCTTTTTCAGCAAGGAGATTTCTGCTTATAAACCTGCAGTGCATAAGGCGTGATGCAATGTAGGAGGTACATCTGTTCTGTCGTGCTTTGTTTTTGCTTGAGTCTAAGTTACGTGTATTTTATTCTTACCCTTGTGTCTTGAGAACTGATGCATAAATTAAGCTGACTGTATTTTCCTTCAAAATCTCTGTGAAAGGAGATGTAAAATAAATGCAGGTGTCATTGGCACAGCAAGAGATATTAGAGATGAAATACTGGCATTCTTTGTACAATGCTGAATGCCATGGAAATAATCAGTCTGCCTGATAAAGTTTGTAAGCAAGAGAGGAAATTAAACACAAATCTATTCAACGTGATGGACCTTTCTCAAAATCCCTGGGTCCTGGGAAATATTTAGCAAAATAAACTGGTAAACAAGGAGCACAGAAGTCTAAAGGCTATTGAGGGTCTATGTGTCTAATTTTGGGGTGCAAGAGGGTGAGAAGAATCTCAGGCACACAGACAAAACACTTTTTCCATTGATATGTTGCCTTGAACTATTTAATTCTGTTCTGCTGTAGTGTTAGCATGAGTCTGCTTTGCTGTTATTAGCATATGCCAGTTATTTCATTAACTGACTGTTAAATGCCTGGAGACATCCTGTATCACTTAATGAAGTCAAACATGGCAAACGTCTCTTATAGCTGTACAAAGCAAGTGTGGTTAAGAAAAATATTTGCATACTATAATTGTTGGAGAACATTAGAACGAAGCATTGAAAGAACAGACCCCACTAGTTATTGGTTCAGAGATCAGAATTGCAGCTCTGAGGCTGAAGCACCGCATAGTCTTACAAGAAGTGAGGAGAAAAAAAGAAATGTGATTGGTTTTATAGTCTTCTGCATATATAACATTCAGCTTTGTTTAATACTAATGTTTTTCAGCTGCCATTTGTGGATTTAGTTGGCTGAGTTCTATGAATATTAGCGAGTCATGCATCCAAATCTACTTAACATATCTAAGCTTTTATTTCCTATTCAGCTATTTAGACTACAGCCCAGAAAGAACATCAGGGTCACAATCCAGATTGGGTCAGTTCAGCCTCCTGTCCTTCCAAGGCATCTTAAATAAAATTTTCCATGGTTTACCTAAGAACAAGCTAGTTGACATACTTGCATTTTTAATATGCGGTGTACGCGTAATGTCAACAGAGCAGAAGCAGAGTCCATACATGCATAGCTGACTGGCCATACACTCACCGTAGATGAACTCTGAATGGATTTTTATTATTTTTTCCCTGTTGATGGATTAAAAATATTCTGGAAGAACAGAAATGAGCGAGAATTAGGAGGAGTTCCCAGAGCATACAGAAAACTATTTTAAGTTTAACTAGCTTATCTTCCTTTAATAGAGGCTTTTGATATGTGACTTTCTGTATACAGAATTAGCAGGAACCAGTATGGCTGGTTATATAGGGGAAATTCTGTATAACAACAACTACGGTGTCAGACAGGGAACAGGAAATGTGCACAAAGAGAACTGCAAAACATGATCACCATAACAGAGAGTCTGTTCTCACCACACTTGTTTAATTAACACAAGGGAATCTTTGGGAAGGCAGATGAATGTATCAGTTTTGATATTAATATTTCTTCTTTACAGGCACACTAATGATTAAAGAAAATAAATGCAGTGGTATGCTAATGGGCCTCAAAAAAGAATATAATGGAGCTGGACTATTTTATGACAAATGATGAAATTTTCTCCAATTCTTCAGTATGGCTCTGTTGGAAAGGAATTGGATTTGACTAAAGCTGAGTAACTGAAGTCAATCCTCATTCTTGCTCAAGGCCCCTTTGTTGGATGATTTCACCCCAAATAAAAATACAAAAAATTATGTACTCGTTAAATCTGAAACCCTTAAGTCATCAGGCAGTTGGACTAGATAGTTGTTGTAGGTGCTTTCCAACTGAAATATTCTGTTCCCTCTCTCTTTAAAGGTCACTAATGACTAGGGTGTTGGACATGGGCCCTATTGGCCTCCTGTGTAAGTGCACTTCTCCCAAAGATCTTCGATCAGTGATTAAACTACAGCCCAAATGGGAGGGTTTGGCGCTGTGTAGACATTATGGTTTAGCCGTGGCCAGCAGCTAAGCCCTTTGCAGTCCCTTACTCATTCCACCTCAGTGGAATGAGGAAGAGAATTAAGAAGCTAGAACTGAGAAAACTCATGCGTTGATATAAAGGCAGTTTAATAGGTAAAGCAAAAGCCCTACACACAGAAAATCAAGGAATCCATTCACAAGTTCCCGTTGGCAGGCAGGTGTTTAGCTGTTTCTAGGAAAGGGCTCCATCATGCATGTTTTCTGGGGAAGACAAATGCCATAACTCCAAATGTCCCCTCTTCCTTCCTCTAGCTTCAAGTGCTGAGCATATACTTGCTGGTAGGGTGAAGTGAAGAGCAGAAAAGGGCTTGGCTCTGTAAGCACCGGTTAGCAGTAACGAGAACATTTCTATATTGTCAACACTGTTGTCAGCACAAATCCAGAACGTAGCCCCATACCAGCTACTATGAAAAAAATTAACTTTATCCCAGTCAAATCCAGTACAATAGAATACATAACTTGGCTTTAAAAAATAAACCAACCAAAAAAATCAAACCAAAAAAACCCCCACAAACCAAACAACAAACATGAAAAAACAATTTGATGCAAGAAAATAATCTCAAATAATATGCCCTAACATGACATCCCACACAAACTTAGTTTATATATATAAATCTGTATTTGAAAGGGAAGGGCTCGTTTTGAGCAAGCTGTGAAGAAAGTGAATTGCTGGGTGTATGATATGAAAAAGATAAGGTGCTGACAACACTTCTCAAGGATTTTACCTGGGACAAATTCCTTTCGCTGTTGCGAGAACTACACCCAATGGCTGTTAGATAGCGTGTGAGAACAATGTTTTCCTGAATTTAGCTTTCTCTGACTTGTTGTCCTTGCAGAAAAAGGTGCAAGATAAAAATAATCTTGTAGAAAACAATGTTTAGCCTAGCATTGTTATTATACAATGTATATACAAATTAACATAACAATTGATAATGGTAGAGCCTACATAGTTGTCTTCAACTTCTTGAAAATTTGTATTGGGAGCTGTGTTTCCACAAATAAAGGATAATGTCTGCATTTAAATTTTTACAGCCTTACAGCTGCTCTATGCTAGTGCCTTACAGTTTAAAGTGAATCTCATTGTTCACATTTGCGCATTTCTTCTGTTAAATTTGAACAGTGCATTTGCTTCCCTTTCTGTGACTGAATTGTTCAACGTTTCTTAAATAATTTCTACATCAAGCCGCCTCTTAATTCAGTTTTTACTGCCAACTACCCACTGAGAAAGTGCTTCATTTCCATTTGCGTTATTGTTCACTGCGTATTTTCTGCCTTGTTCCCTTATTGTTGGCTGCTTATCTGCTGTGACTGAATCCTGTATCATTTCTCACCAATCCTTATTTCTTTCCTGGGCTCTCTGTTCTTCAACAAAGTTTGTAACAATAATGAATAGAAATGGTGTCATCTTAGGTCACCTTAGGTCATCTTAGGTTCTTCCTTTCATGTTTCTATTTTTATGCTTGTCCTCTGATCCTGTATTGATCACTTTTAGAGCATGTTTTTAAAAAAACCCTATTATCTCTTCTTGTCTTGTGATGCTTTCGCACTTTTAACTTTAGCAGATCCTTTTGTGATTTACTCATGCCACCTCAAAGGCAGGAGAGTTTGAATAAAACAAAACTTAAATTAGTCGTATTCTCCTTCTGTCTCCCATCTTCCACCTGGTTACTTCCTAACTGGCTTTTTGTTCTTCAGTTCTCCTTTCTTTGTTGCTTGCCTCTCCTGCCTATTTTCGTTCTACATTGGAAAGATATATTTGTTGACTGAGAGCTACGTTCAGATCCCGCCCTTTTGTATACAGCATTTCAAAATGCAGTCTTTCTTTTTACATTTTAACCTGTACCCACCTGTTTCTGATATTTGGGTTTTATATTATGAAATCAATTCAAATAAATTAATCTTACTGGTTTGTCTTCTCTTTCCTCTCCTTTAGATTAATCGTTGTGCTTTTATCTATTTCCTCATACCAGACTTTTCATCCACTATTATCCTTCAGCACAGTCCTGCAGCTCCTTCTTTTTGCCTCCACATGTAATGCGTTTGCTGAACAATATCACAAGATTGTCATCACTGCCAGCCTCAGCAATGCAGCACAGGGCTTGGTATCCAGAAAGGCTTTGGAGTCTTGTTTGTGATCTGAGGCAAAATTTAAAGTAAACTGGTCCTTATGTTTAATGGGTTTTTTTGACAGTATTTGTTGTCAGCCTTTTTGCAGAAGTTGTATAGCAAATAAGCTTGAATTTGCCAAATGCCACTTCTGGCCAGTTTGATTGTACTATGGCAAATATTTGTCCAATTTACAGAATTCGCTACTGCCAGAGATTAATAGAACTTTTCTGGTGCAGAGATGAAACTTCTGGTATGTTCATATGTTCTCAAACAAGTTACAGGTTGTCAGCTGAGGCACATTAACCTACCCCATATGTGCACTTCTTGCTCAGTGCCAATACCAGATAAATTGGGTTTACTTAAAGCATCAGGAACAAGCTGTGGTAATGATCTCAAGAACTTTCAACAGCAGCAGCTTAATCTATCTTCAGCTTTGAAGTTACCCCAGTTTTGAGAGGAGGCTGCACTTGGTAATCTCCACGTGCAGCGATGTGATCTTGCTTTTTGCTTTGGTTCCTCCTCACAGAATCCTAAACTGAATCATCTCGTGGCCGTTTTGTCAGAACTTCCTCCAGCCAAACACTGCTGAATGTATCCTGAAACTCAGCTGTAACTAGACAAGTAGTCACAAAGGGGTGTTTTCTAACTATATCAACAGAAGAGTTTTCATACCAATCGCTAGTGCTGAGGTGTGCTTTTTGCTGTGTGGCAGGTACTATACCTATAAGGAAATAGAGAATTCATCTAAACTTAAATTTTTGCTTGAAGGTTTAAAATGTTTGTTTAAACATTTTTCTGCAAACTATTCTCATCTGACTCCCTCAATATGTAGATTTTTAGAAAGAATCCCTATGGACTAGTGCTTGTCAGTCTTTTGGTATTAGTTCATGAAGACAGTCCCTGAACTCAGTGAATTCTTATAAACGGAGCAGAAATATGTGCATTACAATTAGGAAGTTCTCACCTTGGAGAGAATTTTATTACTGTTCTTTGTAAGTGTTGGGTATGTTATTGTCAGGCAATTTCAGTAACGTACTGGAGATATTGCAATGACTAACAGCTACTAGTCTAGCAAGTCATTACCAGAGCATTATGCTTCTATGTGTGTGTATTTGAATGTATCATAGTTTTTGAAGAGTGAACTATTACTGACCTTGAGCAAAGATATGTGCATGATTAGCCTGTGCTAATAAAACCTTAGTTATCAGCAAACCACAGCTTGAAGGATGTAACAGAAGTTACCGAAATGCGCAAGTACAAAATGATTATGTAGGTCTTGAAAGTACAAACACAGCATTATACAAGAGGTATCAGAGCTATAAACAACTTATCAATGGTCATTAATTTAGTGCAACCTCAAGAGCTTTTAAAACCAGTTTTAGGGATAGCAGAGAAAACAAAGAATGACTATCCATCACATTAAAATACATATCATATACAGTTAATTTATATGTAATGTACAATTGTGAACCAATTAGAAGGGAGCTGGTAAGTACGCTGTGTTAAAAAATACATAAAAATGATCCCAAGCACACCCAAGAGCAAGGTGGAATAACTTATCCATACTCCTAGCAAAGAACATGGGGCTGACAGATTGTTGTAACCTTTCTTTCTCCTTGAGGGAACCCAACACCCAACCCAAAGAAAGAAGAGGGGCATAGAAAGCTAGAGTGAGCAGAGGAATACCAGAGAAAGAAGTATATGTATTAGCTTGTGCATGTCAGTTCTAACTGCCTTTACTAGGAACAGGCTGCATAACTGGACTAATAATAATCTTTCCATTAAACTTCTAAGACTTTAATTAGGCTAATAATACCTTCACTTAGAAGGTATGTTTCTTTAGCCTACATAAATTTCATGGAGTGTTTGGTATGATACCACCTGCCCCTGAGGGTTGGGAGTTAAATTTGAAAGCAGCAGTGCATGATAAATTCATCAGTTGTCACAGTGGTTCTTTAGGCCAAGTTCTGTAAGAGATTTTAGACTCCTGTTTCCAAGAACATCTCTGAGACTTGCTGTCTTTCAAAGTACTTAAAAATTTTCAAGGTGAACAAAGAAGTGAAAAATTTCTTTTATCCTTTCTACAGAAAGATGGGATCTTGTTGTAGTAATCCTCACTGGGAAAAGAATGTATCTGCTGAATTTTTCCCATTAAGACAAGGTGATCGACTTTTTTTATGATGCTCCATCCCCAGAAGAATTTGTTCAAGTGGATTGGATTAGGTCTTAATAAACAGGTATGATTTGGCTTTGAACTAGCTTGCTTTCACAGTAAATAAAATAATTTGTTAGGTTCGTGTACTGGCAGACACTATTTTGACAAGCTTAGTCTAAGTGACTAAAAGCTATAGAAAGATCCATACAAACTGCAGTTTCACAGGGATACCATGATACTGACTGACAACTGGCATTTAGGATTTTGTCCTAGAATATTAT
>NW_009714234.1:9643-33606 GCF_000703405.1 Apaloderma vittatum | reverse complement strand
GCTCTGAAATGAGAAGTGTTGAATTAGGATTAGCTGAAATCCTTTTATTCAATAGTGATTACTCTGTCATTCAAGTGGACGTTCCCTGATCTAAGATTCTATGTTTAAGCAAGGTAGGCAAGAAGTTTGTTGATAATAAAAGGTCTGTGTGCAAAGGTGCATAATCCCAAGCCAGTGACTTCAAACAAGTGATGTAGTTTTGCATCTGGTAAGGAACTAGCTTTTAAATGGTAGAAATTGCATTTCTACGCTTCTAAGACCGGTGGCCTGATTTTGATAACTATTTTAAAGAAGATGAATCCCTGCAAAATGACTTATTCATAGAATCATGAAAACCTCTCCTCAGCCTTACTGAGAAGTCCAGTTTTTGACTGCTCCCATCTCTCTGAGCCCCCTAACTTGGTGGCCTTTCAGTGGGTTTCCTTCAGCATTTCAATGTCTGTCTTGTTCCACAGAGCCCTAAGCTGGGCTTAGTTCTGCAGGGAGGCTTTATCAATGCAGAACAGAGGAGAATAACTACCTTTTCACTCGGCCTGCTGCTTTGCTCAGCGAGCTTATTAATGCAACCCAGTGTGCAGTTGACCTTCATTGTTTCAAAGACACAATTTTGACTCATTTTCAACTTGTCTACCACAGAAGAACTTGTTTTCACTAATACAATCTTACTACTGATATGTTTTTGACACTTAGGTATCTCAATAAACTTTTTTTCTTTGGTTAAAAATAAGTACTATACTGAACTGTGCATTGACTTCTATTTATTTCAAAAGAGAAAGTTTCAATCAAAATAACCTTGTATCAGTTGCTTAAATAGCAGTTTTTCCGTTATTTATGAACTAATGCATAAAATTGTCTTCTTATCCTTTAAATGATGTAATGCAAACATAAGATGACAAGAACCAGTGTAGATTTTAGAAATGGTTTTATCATTATGTGTTTTAAAGGTCAAGTCCAGTAATTTTTGAAGGAAGAGATATATTTCTCAAATCACAATCCATCTTGCAATATGAAATAATTAAACAAGGGATTAGAAATACTTTAAGGAAAAAACTTTCTACTATCTTTTTTTTTTTACTCTTTTTTTTTTTAATCACCCAGATAGTTAACTAATGCCATGCAAGAACAGAACATTTTACTGTGAAGAAGATACTCTTGTTTTTCATTTTTTGCTTTCTTAATGTAATGTGGTAGAGGTGAAACTGCAACACATTTTGTTGTTTCTGGGTGGCAGTATGGGTTATAAGCAAGTGCCGAGTCTGATGAAATATTAGTTGTGCAT
The DNA here is from genome assembly GCF_000703405.1 of Apaloderma vittatum. Classification (NCBI taxonomy): domain Eukaryota; kingdom Metazoa; phylum Chordata; class Aves; order Trogoniformes; family Trogonidae; genus Apaloderma; species Apaloderma vittatum. Next base: position 32,327 of record NW_009714234.1, on the reverse strand, counting down.
TGGGCAAATAATCTCATTGATATTATCATAATTTCCTTTAGAATAGGAGAGTGGTATAGTCTAAGATGGTGAGCTAAAAAAACCTCAGCATAAATTGCTCAGTATATTTGTCATATATGTGGATGTTATTTAAAATAAGAACACAAGCTGACATTTGCTGCCTCTGCTTTTAAAAACAATCTCTTGTGTTAATTTTAAAGATTCTATGCCTTTGTCTGTAGTTTTAGTAGCATTTAAGTTTTGAAATGTTTAAAATCTATAAGGAATGCTGGCTTTATAAATGGTAGAGGATTATGCTTTTTCTTCAGCTGTAACCTGGAAACATTCTGTAATTTTGTTAGTTTAATTTATATTTCAAATAAGGGCATTAGCCGAAATGCTGTTTTTTCTGTCACCTGAGCAAACGTCAAGGGTTTAATCTAGGAGGCTGAACATTCTCCATGTAAAGTTTGTGCTATAGGACTTTTCCTGTCCCACATTTTCTCAGTATATAACACTTGAGCATGACAGATACTCCCCAAGAAGTTATGTGATTAAATTTGTACCACTCTGGAAAGAATCGTAAGTTGTGTATAAAGGTATACAAATGAAGTCTTCACCTTCCACAGTTAATCCCATTATGTGTATAACAAATATCTAAATAAGGAGAAACCTGCAATGTTCAATATATTCTGTTGTAGGATCAATCCATTTATGCTGCTTTTGACATCTGCAGAAGATACATATTTGAATTCAGAGAGTCATGCTGGAAAAAAAGAGATTTAATATGTTATAAAGTCTTTTTTGGGATAGTGGAACTATGGTGTTAGCATGATAAAGGGCAAATACAAATTGACCGAAGGGGAGGAAAGGCAGGGAAATGAGATTAAAAATCTCCAGAACCCTACAAAACTAAAAAGGCAGACAAAAATAAACTTCTTTTTTTGGAGATGCTGTATATTTCTGTTGTTTTCATTATTTATATCTGGAATACTTGGAATTTACTTTCTCCGTAGTGAATCTTTCACAGATTTATGTTCCTAGAATAAAAGCTCTATAAAGTTTGGTCCTTAAAAAAACGCTGTAAAAAGGCCATAGAATTTTCCTCCTAGGAGAACTGTAATGATCGATCAGAAAAGGATAAAATAAGCATCAGTAACAAAGCAGTCCTAAGAAAATATATAGTAATTTTCTGTTAATTCCTTTAATCTTTCTAGTTTTTAATTTATATCTGTAAGATCTGCTGCTGATTAATTTTCAGGCCCATTCCTGACATGTGTCTTAATTTGATAAGTAATTTGTGTGACTCGGTCTCACGGAAAATCTTTGAGAGGAAGAGCATCAATCATACCAGTGCAGAGGAAAGAGAAGAATAAAAATAAATAAAGTTTTCCGGAATAAATTTTGGACTTTTTTGGAAGAGACTGACTCTGTCCTTGAAGAGAATAGTAAATGAAATCTGTGAAGACAAATTGTTCTGAGAGTTGATGGGTGCAGTATCACTGGGAAAGACAGAACATGTTTCTGCCAGGCAATGTTTGGGAGTAGGGACCTGCATATTTTCATTAATCTTGTCATAGCTTATTGCTGCTAACTTCCACAACAAAGATGGATTTTCCTTTGTAGCAGTGAATGAATATTCTTGATGAAGAAGGCTTTGACAACCCACCTATTTTACATTCAGTTATTTTATACATCTTTCAGTCTTACTAGAATTAAGTAACTCATTACTTGATAGAATTGGAATAACTTTTTAAAAGCACTTTTTAGATGTAGAAATGTAAGGCTGTTGAAGGCTCAGGTTATTCAATAATGAAGTCTGTAGGCACTGTGGTGACTTGTGCTGGGTTATTAAGGTCAAAATGCTAGTTCTTCAAAAGTAAGAAATCTCTAGTGATATTTTCTTCTCATTTCAGTTTTCAACAACTTTATCTCCCTGTATGAACTTAGTATTTACATCTTTGAAAACTGGAATAAGTTGTTACCTGCTAGCACTGTTCTGGGAAAAGGAAACAAAAAAAGGACCAAGGGACAAATATTGATCCGGAATTACCGATGGTCACTCTGAAAATAGGAGGCCATCCAGAGAATCAGAAACCGCTTTCTAACTGCAGAGAACTGCAGGAATGACTGGGAGAGAGAGGAGTGAAGGCACTTTTCAGAGACATGCTAGACTTCATATTGAGGTTTGCTATTCCAAAAACAGGTCACTGGGAGAGTGATCTCAGAAATAATTATTTCTTTCATATGACTGGTTTTGTGTCACATCTGCTTTACACCGAGCAGCATAAATTGACGTTCAGAGAAACCTATCTTCAGTTCTTATTTTTGAGCGTAGCTTCCATTTATTTTGCCACATGTGTTGCTGCGGGGACTCCCTTCTCCTCATCAGTTCTCAGCAGTCCAGGATTAAACATATCTGATTGCTTAACATGTATCCATTAAGCTAGTAACGAGCAATTGCTGAAATGTTTCCTTCAGTGAATGAGTGGCTGACATTTTACAGCTGTCTTTTATTTTAAGAGCTTAAGGTAATTGAACTCTAAATGAAAAGCTTCAATCTGAATCTCTAAAGGCAGTGACATTTTTGTCATGTCCTCAAGGGGAAAGGCACCAGGCCACATGGGCACAATTTGGGAATTCCTTATCCTCATGTCTGGCACCTCTGAGGTACCACTATGAATGGGATTAAAAATTTGAACAGAATTGCAGTCCCAAAATCAGTGCTATGTCTTCTGCAGCTGAGAATAATTCTTCGAGCAACTGGAGTTGTTTGTCAGAATGAACATGTTTAAAATCTCTGCCTGAAGGAGAATGAGTAATAACTGCTGGAAAAAGTAGGCCCAGATCTGTATGTATTGTGAAATCTCAGTTCTCAAAATGGCACTTCATTATGTTTCCAAGTGTACATTTTTAGATGCATTCATTTAATATATACATTTAATGCAGTGAAATTAATGAGAACACTTAAAAGATGAAGTAGGAGCAGGTGGCTAGGTAGTATGGAACAAGATTGACAAGGAAGAAAAGAAAGAAGGAAAGAGGCAGATGTGCAGCTAAGTAGATTCAGGTTATTTCTTTTGTAGACGTGTTTTTTTTCTAACAGAAGGTGAGTAGGATTTTCCCTGGAAGCATCCATCTGTGTTTTAAATTGGCTGGGTGTAGGTTAAATAAAATACAAAGGAAGGGAGGAGGCTTAGTGTAGAAACGTAAAAGAAATATACAGGTAATTGGCGCTTGCTTTCACTAGTGAAACCCAACTTGAATTAAATCACAACTTAATGTTATTTTTTCCCATACATCTTATTTTTTAAGCTGAGTAAAACATAAGTCTTCAGGCTTCTAAGTATGTAAAGTTTTCTCCTATTTAATTTTTTACAAGCATTAAAAACATAAATGTAAACAAAAATGATTAGTTGGACAATTTCACATGGAAGCTGAACTTATCTAACAGTATGGAATTTGCCAATAATTTTTCACTTCTTCCTTTTGCAAGTTAAATAATCTTCATAGCAAACGGAGGGTTTTTGATCATTTGTTTTTGCAAATGGTGTCTTGGAGAAGGAATCTCTTGTAAGATCTGAAACAGTCCATCACAAAAGGGCCTAAAGATATGTAGGAGGACTGTGATGTCCTCATCACTGAACATTTCTAGATCAGTAAAGAGGAGAAATGGAACAGTACTTCTCTGCTTCTGACTGTGAAATACAGGATTATTTGGCTTATGACCCTATTTTAACTGCTATGATCTCCCCTGAGGTCACAACTGCTGGTTTGGAAGCCACTAAACTAGAGTGAAGCATTGGCCAGGAGGTGCAAGAATGAAGCTTGACAGCAGGCAGAGACGCCTTCCAGCAGAGACAGTTCCCCATACTGCTCTGAACTGCTGGGTCTGTAAAACAAGGAAGGTGTTCTCTGTTGGCTCACTTTGATGTAAAAAGCTTGCTTTGATGAAAAAAGCTATGAAGAGGTATGCTAACAGTCTCTTGTTAGCCTCCATTTGAGATCTTTTAAGGTAGAATAGCTCTACCCTCACATTACCTTCTGTGTAAAGTCGTTTGACAAGTTAGTTTCTTGGGCTTGTTCACAATTGTTTCTTATAGTCTAGTTATGATTAAAATTACTTCTCACTCTGTATTTTCTCCTAATAAGACTGTGTTTGTAGCAGTCTTAAGTAAAACTTCAGGGTTTTAACTAGCCTATAGTAATGATTTCTGTTATTACAGAGCAGTAGGCTGTCAGCCTTTGATAGATGATGCCTAACGAGCTACTGGGTAGAACAGCTGAAGATCATACTTGTGCTGAGGAGAAAAATAAAACCTGGTTAAAACTCATGTTCGTAGCAGTGTAAGTAGTGACAGGGATTCTCTACTAGGGCTCCATGAAAGGAAGGAAAGCCACAGACTTTTCAGTTATTTTAGGAAGTTTTCTCTGTGGGTGCTAAGCAGTCTGATGGAAATGAAAATATTCAGTAAGTATTTTAAAGATACATATATAAACACTATTCATAGTTTATATTAATGGCTATTTATTTTGATTTTCTCTTATTTCAGAGTTTTTTGTAACAGTAGCAGCTACAAAATGGGTGTTGTGTAATTGTTCCTAATTTTCAATGACAAATATCTCTATTTTCTGATAAGAGATAGTTTGCCATATTACCTATTAGCATACTTGAGGGGAAAAAGTGTTCTGAAGGTTGTCTCAGAGGTTTTGTGGTGGTTATAACTCATTTTCACTTGGGCCATTGACTCGCCTGAAAAAGTAAAAATCAACTTCCATTTTTGATGTAAAAAGAATTTCAGTTACAGCTGGCACTGTAGTTGTGATTTTTTTTCCCCAAAATTAACGGATGTTACTAAATCAATATGCTGCTTCTGATGTTGAAAATAACATATATCCTGTGCAATCGTGTCAGTGCTTGTCTTTCATCTGGCAATGAATCACTCGTGCCAATAATGAAAATCAAAGCCAGAAACTGAGCTAGAATAAGAATACAACTTTATATAAATGATGTGAACAGTGTTGGTACTTTACTGAGCAATATTTTGAAACCTGGAAAATTCAGAGGAAAATAAAAATATAAACCCCATTCCTCATCCCAAATGATCTTGCTGGTACTGAACTTTTTTTATTTCTGTTCAGTTGTTTTCAGAAGACTTGACCTGTGACATTCCCTTTAGTCCAGGGCTACTCCACGGTGTTGTCAACCCCTAGTCCCTGCTGAGGAGTGGAAAGAAGCCACTGAAGGCTGTGCCTGCCCTGCTCAGGCCATTGGAGAGGGCATGGCCTGTGTTGAGGTCACTCTCCTGGCAGAGCTTCCTTTAGGGAGCAGCTGAGCTTTATTAACTACCTATTCGTAATGTGATTATAGGAGTTGAGGACTGCATTGAGCCTCATGATGGATGAATCCACAGGAATATAATATTTTCTTTCTTCAGATGTTTACAACCTAAAATCAGATTGAGTTATTAGTGGATGATAACTGGTGGCTATGTCTACTTGCATCTATAAGGCTACAAATTCATACACAACTAGATATTTTGATAGGAGCCAACATAAAATTTCATGACCATTTGAGGTGGGATGTCACTGCTCTTATCATATGCAGACAACTCTATAGGTCTGATGTCCAAAATGACCCTGTAAGTAAAAACTTCTGGCTCAGAATGAGTGTGGAAAATCTTACCTTGTGAAGTTTGTGTCTTGTGCTTAATCTTGATCATAAAACTTACTTGTACATTTGACTATTCGGGCTTATGTTAAAAGAAATACCTGTAATGTTGTTTAAACAGCTAAATAGAGCAAACTAGGATGGCAGTTTAGGAAGGCTGGAGGATAATATTTTACAGTAGAAAGACAATTAAGTTTGAGAAGTATTGGAAAGGCAGACTATTAAAGATCATACAGAGCATTTTAGACATTCATAGGAAGAGTGATTCAAGAATGAAGTAATATGGAATTAATTGTAGGTTACTTTATTCCCTAAATCTGAAAAATCTGGTTTGGCTTCATTTCTGCATATTCAGTGGTTCCATTCAGAAGTTTGTGTATGTCTATTAAGGGCATCATAGTCCTGCTCAAAGTAGAGGAAATAGTACTATTCTAAATAACAGGTTGTTGTAGTTTTTGACAAATAGTGACTATTATCTAGTGACTAAAGAGGCTGGACTACAATTGACTCCCATAGAAACTACTACTCCACAGATAAATGTTTAATTATTATTTGGAATTGTTTAGAATCCCCAGATGAAAGATGCAGGAAGTGAAGAATGGCAACATGCTGTAGAATGCCATTAATTTACAGTAATTGACATATCCAGTGCAATCACTGAATCTTATAAAACAGTCAATAAGGAGCAAATCATACTTATTTGCAGTCACGAGGCTTAGACTGCCTCTCTTGATGCAGCAGCTGTGATTCATTTCCTCTACACAGGGAGCAGAAAATGATTTCCTGGGACAGGGAAAGGGTCAGATCGTGTCAGAGTCACTTTTACACGTAGACTTATGTGAGGAGAATCAGAAGTATGCAAAACACTACCTTTGAGACTTCTCTGATTGCTTCATATTTTCTGGCTTCTATCTGGAGAAGGCATTAACTAATTTAGTGCAATGGGATGAAATGAACTATTAGAAGGCTGAAGAAGATTACTAGGCTGTGGTCAGCTTGTCTTAGTGTCTTTTGGCAATAGAATATCCTTGCAAGTGGTGTTGTGGGGGCAAACCTGATTCTAAACTTAAGTGGGGCATAAAGGAGAAAGGGAGACACTTCTTTTGTAAATCTGCTGTGATAAAAACAGAAGTAGAAAATGTAACATTTGTTTCAATGACAGACAGTTGCCTAGTTATAGATGTCCTTGTCTTTGTAGAATCCAGAGCCGTTCTTTAGATCTTAGATGTAGTTGTTGATTCAGTTTCTGTTTGGAAGATCTACCTGTATTTTACTCTCTGATCATAATAAAGAGAATGTATAAGCTCTTTTTAATTATGAAATAAATCCAAGATAACAGTGGAGACAAATAGTTCAGTATTCTGAGTTGATAAATTGCTATTTACAGTCTTTATGTCAAGTATTTTCTGTTGCAGCCTAGGGTTGTATGAGCAGAGCTGTGCACATGATAACATCTCTAAAATGGTTTATTTAAATCAAGCAAGCCACAATGATAAAAATACACCCCAGTGCTGGATTAGTCAGTCTGTTGTAACTGAACAGTACATCACTATTACGATTCATAATGGCTTTTGTGAACTCAGTAGCTTCTCATCTAAATGAGATTTTATGGGATTTATATGTCTTTAATGCTAACTGTTCAAGATTTGTGGATGTTAAAATCAAATTTAAGTGCCAGGCTTAAATGTATGCAGATGTTAAAGTGTTGTTATTGGCTCTTCCCAGATGGCATCAAAATTGATGAGCACAGTAATAAATACCTCATCTTTCATAATATGCAAATAGTTAGAAAGCTGAGATTTTTTAACTTTTCACTTTTTCAAATGGTAGATGGCTTAATAATGAGGGTTATGAGTGCAGAAACATAATAACGCACAGTGATTCATGAAACAAGGTGGGAATAAATACTAAGGCTAAAATAGAAAGAACGTATTCTCATCTCATCTAAAATATTCTATTCATGGAGCAGTTAATTGCTGTGTGAAATACTGTTCACTTGAAGTATATTTGTCTGATTAAATTAGGATGTAATGGTATCTGAGCAATTTAAGAATATACATTAAAGGACGTGTTTCTAGTGAGCGGGGCAGCAAGTCCTTCATTTTATGCCATTTACCTGGAGCCAAAACAGCGGAGCACTCTGCGTGTGGGGCCAGCTGGCACCTGGAGCGGCCTCGTAGCTGAGCTCTGGCTAACGAGAGGCTGACACAGCACAGCCAGACGGATGCCACAGCGCAGGGGGCTTAGAGGAGCTTGAAGGGGGGTGTTTCTGGGGGTCGCGGCTTGTGAATCCCAAAGTAACCTTGTTTGATCATCAGATTACAATAGCTGAAACATCTTCAACTTTCACCTGAGCAGGATTCCACAAAGGGCATCAGAAGTTGTGAGAGCACCAGATGAGCCGTGTGATGGTAGCTTTCGTCCCCATAAAAGCTAGTCTGCTGCGTGAATGGCTGCTCTGGCTGCAAGACCAGAACCCTAACACAGAGATGAAAACCTGGTGTATTCTCAATTTTTAAAATATTTAACTTCCAATGAAGTGCACTGAATGAAACATTCATTAGTGTATATCAGTGGTGAGCCATGCTGCTGCATAATGAGGATTAAATACCGTATAGGAAAGTGCTACTGAGTATTCTTCAAGGAAATCTTCCCAAAAATCAGTCAAGCCAATCAGCTTTTGTGTATGACTTGAATACAGTCTGATCAAGCCACAAAATAGTTTTCTTGGTCAAAAATAAACTTCTGGCTTGTATGGAGGTTAAGCATTTAGAGGCTTCAGTCAGTGTTAACTGAAATAGAAATGTGAACTAGAGCCTCTCACTGTTATGGGTCATAGCCTTTCCTCTCTTAATACTATTAAAATGATAACTTGAGGGTGCTTGCAGTTAATGAGGTAATTACACTAACCTGGATTTGACCTTGGAGTTTATAACTCATTTAACAAGAAATGAGAAGCTGAGATATGTCTTTGTTGCTGGACACATCTTGAAAATTTTGAGTATAAGAGCCAATCAAAGCAAAAAGATTATGGTGGTGAGTTAGAGTATATAAATTTGCATATTAATAGTGTTACTGAGAAAAACCCGCACAGTGACCATGGAAATCTTTTAACTCTAGCTAACAGTGCCTGTCTGTCAACTGCAGAGCAGGGATCCCCATGCTGCATGTTCACTGAGAAGTACTAATATAGCAAATAGCAAAAACAATTAATAGAGTAAGGAAATATAAAACTAAAAAAACTTTTCTGCATAACTAAATTCCCCACAACTTGGCTTATGAAATGAAAAATTCTTCATTTATTCTGTTTAAATTCTCCATTTATTCTGAGCAACCCGATCTAGTCGGAGATGTCCCTGCCCATGGCAAGAGGATTGGAACCAGATGATCTTTAAGGTCCCTTCCAACCCTGACAATTCTATAATTCTATGATTCTATTTTCTTTTGAAAAAAAACCCAAAAAACATGCTTTGAATACAAGGACAAACTTCCTTTGCTGCTGTAAAATGGGAGATTTAAAAAATATATGATTAAAATAATATCCCCATAATAGATAAAAAGGAATTAATTTTTTAATCAGTAACTGTAAGGACATGTTGTCATATCTAGTAACAGTTGCCATGGCTGTCTGGCTTGATTTTTCTGTGGAGAATATAGAAGTTTGTATTTTCTGAAACTCCAGGGAAAACAAGGAGCAGGTGAAGCTAGCAGGCAAGTTTGGCTTCAGGAAAAGAAAAAATAATCACACCTTTTTTATCACTTCTAGTTGTGGTGTGATGTAAAAGATCATGATACACTTTTTCTGTAAATTTATAGAAATTATTACTTTTGTGCTTTAAGAACCTGTTTAATGAAATAGATACATTAGTTTGCAGTACTCTCCAATCAAATGTTTCTCTTTAAGGTGAGTTTTTCTATTTGCTTGTTTAACTTGACTGTGTTACTATGAACAACAATATTACATAATCTGTTTAAATATGTTGTTATAGAGAGTGTGAATTAGGAAATTATTTATAAAACGCATTTATTTTTTGGATTGTATTTCCATTTTAAGCATATATGTCTTTTCCTTTGCAGGAGATTGTAGGTTTGCAGAGGTGGAAAAATGTATTTATTTAGCCTAGCTCACCTGTTAGCACAATTTGTCCTGTTTTTAATTCAATTTATTGTAAATCTTTTGTACTAGGCCTCCTAGCAGAATATTTCTTTCTTAAATATCTACTTCTTCCACAGTGTGTGACACATGTTGTCCACCAATTATTTTCTTCTCCAGAGTACGCTTGGGTTAGAGTTTAGTTTCCCTAAAGGCATTGAAGATGTTAGTTTAATGTGTTCCACTCTATTATTTTGTCCTGTCCTACCCCCTACTAAGATTTACCAAAAACTTAGTGTTGAGAAGCTGTTTTGGGGAGAGACCCTCAAACAGAACAGAAAAGAGAGCAGAGCCCAGATATATTGTGGGGGACATTGTCTGTTGTTATTTTATATAGGCAGGTTTGTGGCTTTCTCTCCTACCAGTGACATCTGACTAGTTCTTCTTCAGGAAGGCTCTTCCCATTTGAAACTGTTGCAGATCAAGGTAAGGCTCAGATTATCTGCCATTTTTTTCCTCTTGATCTTTGTCTTTGAGTGTCTCGGGCTCTGTGCCCTTTTTCTGGCATTCCAGGGCTTCTCTAAGCACTGCTGACAGAGGAGATTTTGTCTGTTCTCACAGGAGAACAAGACTTAAGTTCTACAGAAATGGCAAAGACTAGGCCCTCTCTTCCTGGTCTGATGAGGACGGTAGATGGACTTCTGGAAAGCAGAAGGACATGCTGCTATAGCTCTTCCATGCCGTGCACACACATAAGGTGCCACAGGTTTTCCCACTGGCTGGCAGTTGCGTTGTTTGGACTCCTTAAAGCTGTATTTCCTTTTCTCTTCGCTTCTTTCTTCCATCATGAAGGAGATACCGTGATGGTCCATCTCTCTACCTGACAGCCCTGCACTGCATCTCATTTACCCAATGCTAATGAGCGCTACCTCATTAGAAGGGAAAAAGAGGCTAGAGATTTGCAAACTGCAGGTTTGTTCTTGCAACTTTATAACTTTGACAGTGCTTTAAAAAAGAAGACAACTTTGCACAGTCTTTACACTGGAATATACAAAAAATAAATTTGAATTTAAAATAAAATTCTGCATAAAGATCTAATTATATAAAGCCAATAGCAACTGTATACAGTCATCAGAAGATAGAATTCATTTCATAAATACCTTTTCTGTAATCATTCCAATCACCGAAATTGAGCTTCATTATAGAGATCTAAAACTTAAATCAAAGAAAATAAGTTCATGTGTTAATGCATGCAAGAACATACATTTTTCACCCTTTGGAAAATACTTGCTTACCCCTGGAGCAAACATTTCCAAACATTAACCACAAACATTTCAAATTTGGTTTGAGATTTTGAATATTTGGTTTGAGCTGTTGAATATTTTTACTTTTAAGCATCCTGATATAGAAATCAAAGCTTTAAGTATGGAAACTATTAGTCCTGTTTTAAGTTTAGTGAGCAAATTTGAAGTGCCACAATTTCATTAACTGATACTATATTAATTTTGTCAAAGTCTAGTAAGAATCGACACGTACTGCGCAAGGAAATACAACACTAGACACAAGGAAATGAAATGGTACTGAGGCAATAGAATTAGTACTTACATTTAAGAGAGTTTATAGGAAATAGAAGGACTAAGTGTAGCAGAACAGACGGATGTTACCTAGCTCAAACTGTGCTTAGTGCTTCAGATCAACTCTTCAAGAAAATTATCAACTATACATGCTACTTTGATAATGCTTTTATTAAGTAAAAAAAAAGACAAATCTAAAAATGCATTTAATGTCTTGCAAAAGGAGAGGATTGAAATCCTAGCCTGTAGTAAATAATCATGTTCGTTTATAATTACAATATCTAGGTAAGTAGCTTAATGGAATGCCTGCATCAGTTCCCTCCTACAAAAACCATGATTTAAAGTTACTGGGGTTCTTTATATTCTTGTTTATGTGTAATTCATTACTAGCTTTAGAACCACGTTATTACATGGTTCTGTGTTTCAGATACTTCACATCAGATGCATCTTTATTTTGTTAATTTTATTAAGCCGTCAGAATTTAATACACTGTGAAACTAACTTGCAAGAAAGTTTTCCAAGAGCAATCAAAGGTAAAATATGTCATTAACTTTAAAGGCAACCTTATTCTAATACTTGTGCAAACAAGAGTTTTTGTTTGTTTTTTAAAAAAAAAAAATTTGGGACTTGGTGGGGGTTTTTTAAGTTTTCAGGGTGGTTATTTTTACTACTTATTTAAAATATTGTGAAAGAGTTAGATTCCGCTACTTTCTTTCAAATCAAGGAAAATGTTAAATCAGCTAATTTAATACTTGTTCAAAGCATACTTTTGCTACAGGACACCTGCTTATAAATAATAACAAAAAATACAACAAGATCCAAAGGTCTCATTTATAAATATTAAATTATTTCTAGATAAGTCCTTTTGCAGTTATATTTTTATTACCAAATCATTTTATGTCACTAGCAATTCCTCCCAAAATTGTGCTTTGTTAACTTTTTAACAATTCAGGGATGTTGATAGAAAGTATTTAAACACAAAGAAAAAGCCATTAGTCAAGAATTAGCTATAATGAATCTTCAATAAACCATAATAACATTAAAACTACAGAGCAGATCATAACTCAATATTCAGTGTATGTGAAGTTTATGAAAGATAAAAATCACATCACAGTAATTGGAGTTATAAAGGTAGGCTATTTTACTGACATATGGTGTTATCTAGTTTTCAAAGAGAGCAGAACTGGACTCCAGCCTTCAAAGAACATCTTGGTAAGAAAAGCAAAATATTTGTCCAAAAGTTAGAATAACCTTAATTAATTCTTAGTCAGTAAATCTTCTGGTTTCTATTTTTGTTTGTTTTTAATATTATCCAATAGCTTTAAAAGCTTGTGGAAAAACTGTGAATATTTTACAAATTGTGATCCCAGTCACCACTAACTCACACTTTATTTTCTTGTCAACAGTACTGACACATTTCTAGTTATTTCCAGTAGATCTTTCTCTTTATACAAATAATGCAAATCTGAAAAAGATGTCCCTGGCTCACAGCTGTGCCTATTTTAATATATGTTCAAATCTAGCTTCTAAATTATTCTAATAATCTTGAATCAATACCCAAGCAGAAATAAATTTACGTTAACACTGTTAACTTTCCTTATTATATAGTTGAGCACAGGTGTTCCGTTATTTTGTATAAAACAGTGAACAGCAAAAAGAATATCCATTTGAAAATGGTTGTATGCTCTCCTATTCAAGCCTCTGCCTTTAATGAAGACATACAGAGAGTATTTAGTCATTCTTACGGGATTTTTAGTCATCCCTGATTCAGTTAAACGATTTTGACAGAAACATAATTAAGCTTCCGTGAGGTAAGTACTGGTTTTTTCCAGCACTCTATAAAATTATTTAGTATAATGATTATGTTCAGCAGTTTGATGGCAAATAAATATTTCAGATATTCACACATAATTATATATACTCTTAAGACTCAGACAAAGACCGCATCGTGACATGGCTTTTTATTTTGATCATGTAAAAATTCCTTCTCATGTACTTCAACTGGAGCAGGTGTTGGGTTTGTGATTGAAGAATTGTTTTTAACTGTCACATCTTGTATCTTCTCTTCAGGTATATTTTTTTTTTCCTGGAATCTGTATAAAATAGTCTTTGGGAGCAGTGAGTAATAGACAGAACAGTTCACTGGAGGTTATTTAGTGTGATTTATCGCATATAAGAAACCATTCAAGTGTATTACAGCTGATGGAGTAAGCTCAACATGGCAGAGATTGCATGCTCCTGTCCTTTCCTTACAAACCTTGTAATGTCTTCAGAGTTTATATCGGTGAAAACGCTAGAAAAATACCACAAGCCTGGAAACTAATGCTATTTGTGTTGTAATACTTAATATAAGAAAACAATAGCTGTGATATGTTTTGTTTGTTAAAGACATAGGTTTTATTCTCATTTTTATTTTGGATCCAAGTACTTTTTTCCTAGATCAAACAAAAAGCATCATCAGTTTTAATCCAACTAGAAGGAAGATGCTTTGATTTAAGGAACAATATGATAGCTGGCGATTTGCAGTATGTGTTGTGATTTCATATCCTTAACTGTTCTAGAGACTCAGGTGGCACTGATGGCCAAAGCCACTTCTGGTTTTTGAGTGTTTGAGCATTTGTAACTATGCTCCCCAGAAATCTGACCATTAAAGTCTACCTTTGTAATACTCATATTGCGTAGCTATATTTGGAACTATGCTCAGAAATAATATGCAACTCTGCCTAGTAGAAAAACAAGATTTCTTGAGTATTTTAACAATTTGGTGGAATCAATCAGCCTATAGGATCAAATCTGTCAATACTGACCTCTCACTGCATCACTACTCAGTTCAAAAGATTCAGGCTCTCAAGTGTCAAATCTTGGCTGCCCACCTGTTGAGTGAAATTAGTGTAAAGATGTACTTTTGCTTTTTTTTTTTTAAAGTTTGAGGGTTTTTTAATTTAAAAACCAGTTCTTCTTATTATAGGAAGAATTACTCAAGCATCTGAAATGTGGAATATTTCTTCAAATTTGGGTTTTACTTTATTCCTTACATCCTGTCTGTTGATTTGTACTGCATTTAGGCAGTTTTAAAGTTGGCTGTAAATGTATGCTTATGGTTCAGAAATTAGTTGAGAAAGGCTACTACTGTTGTCATTATTACTAAATTACAAACTTTCTTTTAAGACAACACGAGTTTGAAAACATGCAAAGGACATATCTAAGAGGAAATACCGCTTTCTGCGGTTGACTCTTATTTGCGAGCTGGCAGCTAGGAAATGGGCATAGTATGTGGTTTTTTAACTGTCCCATGAATGACAAACATGGATAGTGATAAATGCTTTTTGAAGCATTCCGTTTCCTATATCATCTTTGGTGTTTGCAGAATTTGATGCTACCTGCCAAATACAGATTTTCTTTAGGCAAAAGATGAAAAGGTGAAAACTGATGAGTGGGAAGGCAAGCACATAAAGAAGGAAGACAGAACAGCAGCATCAGCTGTTGTCTCACCTCTAAGCCAAACCTGAGGAAGATGGCCGTGGGAGGTGTTGTGGCAATTCTCACCCTCACTGTGTGAAGATACTGGCCAGGTTTATGCTGTTGAAATGTCCATAATGGTTTCAGTAACCTGTACGCTAAAGACACAGTGGCAGTAGCAGAAGGGTTGCAATACACTTGTTTCAGTGTTTTCTCCATTTCATCTCATAACTATTGAAATTCTTTTTTTTTTTAAGCAGCGAAAGTGGTGTGATAGGGAGAATATTGCATTCTTTCCTTACTGTCTCCATCCTAGCACAATTTTCAGTATTCTGATTTTAGTCTGTTCAGCTTCTAGCACACTCATTAGCTGATCTAAGGCAGGTACAGTCAAATTGCTTTATTTTTTCAGTTGTTTTAGTCTTCTAACTTTTGCTGGCTTTATTAAAGAATTTTATTTAACCAGACTACTGCTGCCCATGGCGATGTAGATAATAGGTTTGCATGCAGAGTGTTTACAGCCATTGTATTGGTAGCTGCTGAGAACATTACATTTCCTTTTCAATACTGCTAATCTTATTTCTTCGGGCATTTCTGTTCTTAACTGCTCAGTAGGGCAAATGTACGTTGCTTTTCATGATAAAGAGTTGTTATCTTTTTGCATTCCTGGCCATCTCTGTCATACACTCAAAAAAAAAAAAGAGCCAGCAGGTAATTCAAGACTTGTCTCATGATTGGCATCTTGACTTACAGTCTGTCATTCCAGAATGACAAATTTTTCATTTCCGAGTGCACACTTACGCTGAACTTACAGACAAAGCCCTCAATTCTATCAAATGTATTTTAGATACAGAGCATGCTTCAAAAGCAAACAAATTATGAGAGTTTTTTCTACTCATTTATGACCCACTCAGATTTCTCTATTATGTTTTGTAAAACTCCTATATAAGGTGGGACTTCATTTGTCTTTGTGCTTCAGCAGCGTGTTTGTTAAGGAGTCTTTCGAAATGAACAGTAGAGAGTGAGATCTGGGAAAATAAAAAACTAATGTAAAGAACAGAAAATCAAACTACAGTGGTTTGGGATTTGTTTAGACTTTTTTTAGAAGTCTAGAAAATTTTCTCTGTATTTTTTACATGCCGTTTCTGGATTTTTTTGGAACTTGCTACCTGCCAGTCTCCCAATATTCTTCCTGAAAATCCACACCAAACCAAGTATTTTTAAGATAAAAGGATTAAAATAGTTTTATGACTATTAGGAAGAGGGAAAAGAATGTATCAGTTTCTCATTTTGTTCATTTTTTTTTCCATTTTTTTAAATGTATACATTTTTTCAGTCTTTACTAAAAATTTCTAACACGGATGTTCACGAAGTGAGCCCATCTCCTCCACTCATCTCTAATTGGCAATAGTATCCCATTATGATAGGACCGATCCTCTATTGCAAATAAAAAATAAAGATTTCTGTAGTAGTAGTAGAATATTAATTTATTTATTCCCACCAAAATATGAAGTTATAGGCTATATTATTTGTTGGATATAGGTGTCCAAGTAAATCGTTAAGTGAAAAAGAATGGATTAGAAACAATTGAAATTTTGTTCATGAATATTGCACGTAACATCATCTGCTTCTACATTTCAGAATAACTACCTTTTTTAAGGACTGTTATGTTACGGGCCAAATTATAGAAATATATACCTGATCTGTCAGAATGGTTCTTTTTATCCTGCTTACTATGTTATTTCCAATATTTACTCTTTCATGAACACTGCAGAGAATGCAGTGCCAAGAATTGCTAGGCTCTAAAATTAGCTGGGTGCTCTGTTTTTAGATAAAGCATCCAGCTTCCCACGTTGTGTAGGTGTTGTTGGAAAAAAACCAGGTCAACTGTGGGAGCATTTGAATATAACTTTAGGCACACACTGTTAGATAGTTATTTCGAAAATGTCATTTCTCCCAGTGAATAATTCTACTAGTCGCTCAAAAATATTTTGGAGGAAGACTCAAAATGTGGATAGATCATGTAAGAGGGTGGAATAAAAATGACCAGAGATACACTAGAAAAATTACTTTTCACTTGCAGAAGGCAAATTAACTATTTGTCTTCCACTGACCTAGGAAGGAAGCTAATGTAAACTTACAGGTTGAAGCCATTTTTTTTTTTTGAGAGAGAGATTAAGTAAAAGGAGGGTGTTCATATTACATCTTCTGACTCAAAAGATTTTATAGTAGACTCATAAAGAAACCGAACAGCCAGGTAGGAAAGGCACATGTGCAGTGAGATTAGACATTGTGACAAATGGATCGTGGACTCAATTTATCCATAAACCCTTTATGCCAAACTCATATTTCTTCCAGCACTGATGTTAAAGATTTTTTTTTTTTTTAAGTTGGGGGATGAGAGGCTTCAGAAGATGTGAGGAAGATGTTTGCCCAAAAAGGGCATAAAGGTACTGTGACAGAATAACTGGTCTAGAAGAGAGCATGTATGTCGGGAGTGGATTTAGAATCCTAAATGAGGATAAGAGTGAGAGATGTTCAGGAGCGGGAAAACAAGTGTAATCAGTACTGTCAAGGGAAACAAGCAATCTGTATTCAGTGCTGTTTTCAGTGGACTTTATCAAGATCTAAAACCCAGTTCTCTGAAGAGTTACCGTGAAAAAGGGGAGAAGAGAAACTACAATCGTTGTTCCCACTTTGTGTTAAAGATAAGGCTGGTAAACACAATCTTTCTCTCTGTTTGTATTAGCTCATTTCCCAAAATTCGTCACTTATAACAGAAACAAGTAGTCAAGTGTAGCAGTGATTTTTTTTTTTTGCAAATGTGTTCCTGCTTGTTAAACTTGAGGATTGTTTTTCCCTTAGATATATAATGACTTTCCCAAGGGCTAAAGTAAAAATCCAAATTGGATGCACTCTGTATACCCATCAAGACATTTTGGCAAGAGACCACATGGGAGTTGTCTGTAGTTACTGGAGTTTCTGCATTTCGGATTCCACATTAATGTTTTCTGGGTACTTCTCATCTTTGGAAGCCTGTGCTGCATGAGAAAACACATAATTTTGACAGAAATTTATTTTGTTTCCGTTCTCAAAGAATAATTTGAAGACTTTCCCTGTCCCTTGTGTGGCATCTCATGACATCATGATGATTTTCTTTGAACGCTTTTCCTAGAATGTAGTAAAAAAGGAGTCTAATTATGAAAAAAGTTTCAAGGAGAAAATATTGATATATACTTAAAGTTCTTTGGTTTATGTATGATAATTTGACTATTTTTAAAGATGAAATAATTTTTATTTCATAACTTGAGTGCCATCCAATACCATAATATAGTTGTAGAACGGTTTGTTAGAAAGGCTTCCTATGCGGTGACTACTGCTTTTAATTAATTTTGTATATTTATTTAACTTGTTTTATTGAACTCATAATACTATATTTCATTTTATACTGTGTTCATATAGAACATGATATTTGACTGCTGTTGAAGTTAGAGATTTAACTTGCAGTTCATTTATTAATTTATTTTTTGCAATATGTTATGATCCCAAATACAGGTCTATAAACCAGTAAAGAATTGAGTACAATATGCAGAGGAGATTCTTTATATATTTAATAGCTATTGATATCTGTTGTAGACTAATTTGAAGGGAAAATATACAGTCTTTTATCAATTTAGACAAGGAAATATGTCAAAAGAGAAATAACCAGTTTACAGGGAATCGTGCTAGATGTTTCAGACTTTAAATATATAGGGGAACAACAAGAATGTCACATACCAAACCAGCTTCGTCTTTGGTAAGCCAAATACACTCTATCTAAGAAGTATGAAGTGTTTGTTGTTCTGAAATGGCTGTGTAACAGCAGCAATCAGTGCCTAAAACAAACAAAGCTGCTCTGCTCTGCAAAGTAGTTCAGGAAAAGCTTCCTGCCAAAAGAATCCTGCTGCACCTGTCACGTCCCACTCAGGAGAGAGGGACAAGTGACTTTCAGATTCGTAATACACCAGCGGCGTGGACAATGGTGAGATAAGTCTCAAGGCTCAAACACAAACATTTATTCATTTATCACAACGTATAGAATGGGCTCACGACAATCGATTCTAATTCAAAAGCACGATAGGGCAGACAATATAACAAAAGTACAGGAAAAAGGCTAAATAAGCAATGCACTACAACAACTTAATACCAAGGAATAATAAAGGACATCTAAACACAATGTTAAGTCAGACAATATTACACTTAACCATCGCAGGAAAGAAATTTAGGCATAAAAACCAAATAAACAGTATGAAAGACCTTGCATCACCTAGTGAGGAAAAGGAAAAAAGAGAGAGAGAGGTAACCCTCACAAGGAAGAAATTTGTGATTACTTCGTGAGGAAAAGGGAGAGAGAGAGGGAGAAGGGGGAGAGGGAGAGAGAGATATCACCAGTCTGGGTTCCTGCATTGGTCCCACCAAAGCAGAGTTCAGGATGCATCTGTGTTGTCTTCTTTCTTCTCTTCTTTTTTTGTTCTTCTTCCACTTCTAGTCTTTGCTTTACCTTGCCTCAATTTATGCACAATTTTCTACGTGCAGACTGCAGAATGTCAGGTAGGGGATCAAGGTCCTCCATTGTTTCCAGTAGTTCTTGTTTCCAGTAATTCTCATTAACACCTGCGAATGCCCCATCTCTTTCGAAGATATGCTAGAGATAAGGCCATCCTGCCTCCACAAGATTTCCTAATCTCTTTACATATTCAGTGCCAGGGCTGTTTGAGGCATTTGCATCACCCCTCTAAAACATTCCATCATTCCAAACATTTCTGACCACGCTGGGGATTTGTAAAAAATTACAAGAAATGTTTAAGGCAAAATCCATGAATCAGTCCGCTACAGCACCAAAAGCAGTTTCAGGTGAAGAACATATTTCTGACCCAAGGTACCATACATCTGATGGTACCGATCGTCCTCACAGACAAAATCTGCCTGCTGAATAAATTAACAGTGTCATCTCTAACACCACGAGTCTTACTTCACAATGCTTGGTTTATAAATTCTACTTTTTTTTGTTCAGTTGGGTTGCTGTGGTATTACTGTAGGATAAACCAACTCATTTAGAAAACGCAATTATGGACTACTACTAAGATCTGAGGTACTGAGAGTTTTGTCTTGTGTGAGCTGAAACTAGAATATAGCACCTTGTTTCTATATCCACTGTGAACTTCCCAAGTCTGATTTATTAGCCTTTTTCTGCAGACTATCTGGTATTCACCAAGTTGGAAAGTTGGACTAATCTGAAGTTTCATAGACTTCACATCACACTCGTTTTATTGAATTTGAAAATTTCCAGTCATTAAAACAAAAAAGTTCCTTCATTTTCTCATGGTCTTAGACAAAGTTGGGAGAGAAGTTGAAAAATACCTTAAAAACATTCTTCTGTCCTGATTGCAGTTAGAATTGTAGCAGACCAAAAATCTTTTATGGTATTTCTAAATTTTATGATATTTCTAAATATTCTTTGTTATAAAATAGAGTGAAATCAATTAACAATACCATTTTAGTCAATAGTTATTAATACAAATCTTTACAGAATGTAAAGATTTTTGTTCTTTTGCTGTAGTAACTATCAACTTGAAATATTAGATTAGAAACAAAGGTACTGTTTTTATTTGTTACTTTGTTTTGGTTGGCTTTCTTTTAGCAGAACACCACAACTGTGAAGATAGAAATACTTATACAATCATTAAATAAGTTGTTGAACTTTGTATTAAAATATAGTCATATATAGATACATAAAGAGAAGATGTGAAGACCTTAGGCTTGAGGATTTTAAAACCTTTTTCTCCATTTTTGCAGAGTCCTAAAGGACATTATATTCTCATTAACTTTTCGCTTAATTTTTCTGAGACTTAGAAGCCATGGTTCGTTGTTATCTGCTGTATTTTTTTGAGAAATGGATGGTAAATGACACCTTATTGCTCAGGGGCCAGCACTGCTACCAAAGGACTGTTTCAGGCAAGGGACACCACACCAGATTTTTTTTTCATTTGGCTTTTCCCATGTGCCTGTGACTTATTTATTCATTTATTTATGGGGGGGGAAAAAAATCACTGACATATAAGGTATTTTAGTCACGGTGCTTTAGCATGTCTAATGTCAAGATGTCTGTTCTTTTCACATTGAGGAAGATTTTGTTATGGTACAGTTCTAAGCTATATAGAGAGAAATGAGGGAAAGAAAGACATAAGAGAAGAGTCAGATAGTATAGTTCCATACCCACAGGAGATTGTGTTTTTGTGCTTTAGGCTCACAGAAATACATAGAAGATAAATACGCTTTTTCATCTGATGGATTAAATGTATTGTAGTCATTCTAAACAGCCTTTCAAAATTTATTTTGGCTTTCCATTAAAGAATCTGCATGTGTGCATGCATGCTTTAGAGTTAGGATTAAAAAAACCCAAAAACCTCTCCCCTCTAATTCTTTTCAAATGACATTTCTTAGGGACATATATCTTAAAAAAAGGCTTACTTCAATGTCTTGGACTCGATTAAAATTTAAACCTTTTAAAATGACATTTGGGTTTTCTCCAAGTATTTACTTCTGTTCCCAAAATTTTATTCTTATATCCCCTACAGAATTAATATTTTGAGATGTTTTCTTCTCTTGGCTTTGACTATAGGCACTGCAAATAGAGAAATTTCTGCTGACATTATCTAGGTTAGAAAACTGTGATTTTTTTCAAAACATATTGCACTCTCCCTTATGTCTAACATGCTCCATATGTTGATATTCTCAAATAAGGCTGACTGGGGGAAAAAAAAACACTTCCTTTTCTGGAAAATAGTCTATTTTTTGGGAAAAAACCTCCTCCAATAATTCCTCCTCTCTGTCAGTGACAAAGTAGTACCAGACTGATCTAGAACATGCAAAACCAAGGTTCATTTGTTTGGCAGGCAGATTCAGTTTCTCTTTGAAGCTATTTGCTTCAGGTATTCATTGGAGCAGACACCTGATGTTGCAGATTGATTTAGCATCTGAGGCGGTCGTAATAGTTGAGTGTGTCTGAAGAAGAGCAAGCCTTGCTCTTGCCCAAACACTTTCTCAGATCTGCTGTTGGTTACCTCGCCATTCATTTTTTGGTCAAGTCACTATAGCAAAGGGAATAGCTACCTGCAAAGTTATTTTCCTAGCCTGTGCCTGTTGCAGACTTATACCTTGCAAAAGGGGAAAAGGTGGATGCAGTCTGCTGAGAGCATTGTGCAATGTTTGGAGAATTATCTCCTGTCATGATCTTCTTTAGTTTGCATTTATGTGATTCAGTATCAATACCACATGAAATAAAAGAAACACTTCTGTATTCATTGGCTAATCACTTGCCTTTTAGAGAATTCTGGTTTATAAACCTGCACGTTCCCTAATGTGTTGTATTGGAAGTGGAAAAGCTCTGTTGATGGGAACACTATAAAACATTGTGACTGTTCTTGCAAATGTCACTGTATCCATGATAAACACAGTAATTCTGCTTTTTAACGACAGCATTTGAGAAACATCACAAATCCTTGTGTGAGTGGGTATACACAATGGTAATATTGTGGGGTTTTTTTAATATGTCTGTTGATTAAACTGTGCTCTGCTATTTTACCTGAAGACTTTACATCTCTCACGTAACAGTAATCTCAAGTTATGAGATAGGACCTTGGGCTTTGGAAAGAAAGAGATTGGAGATCCATTTTATTTTTGATTGTCAAAAGTAACGTAATTAACACTGGCTAAATGGGTATTTGTGTGTTTTAGTGCACAGTAAGTAATTGCATCTGACAAACAGAAAAAGTGCACTTCCAGATCTCATGCACCCATAACCTACAGTGAACATTTATCACACAGAACATTTAAAGTTTTGCTGTACTGGTAACGGAGATTTGTAAC
>NW_009714234.1:0-9612 GCF_000703405.1 Apaloderma vittatum | reverse complement strand
TTCCCTAAAAAAATAATCCTGAGAATTATAGTTGGTTTGTTTTTTATTGCAGTATGAACTGAAAAAGATCTTGTTTCCTCTGGAGACTGTGAGCAGTTACATATCATTGCAGAAGGGAATTGTTTTCACAAACCAGTCTCTTAGTTATGATATATAATGCACCATTTTACCTAAATCCAGGAGTTGCTTATACTTCTTATATAGCAACAACTAAGAATCATCTGTCAGTAGCTTATAATGACGTCTGTGAGTCACTGGACCACAGCTGTAGCTTGCCATATCACTTTTCAGTGATTAACAGGTCTTATAGCAAATTTTTTCATGGCATCTTACAAAGTCTGTGGGTTGCTGTAGAAATTACTGCATGTTAAGACAGTACATACATTTGTGCATTACAAAAAGTGTGAAAAATATCAGCTACTAGATATTTACTTTATTTCAGCATTCTGAAAATGAACCTCACTTCTTCATCAGTGTACCATGTCAAGGGATCCTATTACATTAAGTTTGATAAATAAACAGCATTAAAGATTGCATTGGCTGTGTAACAGGCCTGTTTGACAGTGAAAGATTTTAAAATGCCTACTTCACACAGAAAAAATGAATACAGGCCCATTTTATGTGCCAAATGACAAACTATAATGATTAATAGACCTATTTAAATGAGTAATTGTCCTATGTACTATGCCAGCTTATGTTGTACAATAGCTGTATGTGCAGCAGCTGGCAAACCTCTTCTGCGGAGATGTGAAAGATGAGAATTGGTGAAAATAACAAAGAACAGCTGAGCCAGGCCAAGCTAAGAGTAAGCCTACACTGCATTTCCAGTGACCTCAGTGCAGTTCATGGAACTTACTTTGCATCTCAAGTTTTTATAAGCTCTCCCTCCAACTCTATTTCCAAGTCTTTCGTGAGTCACTCTTCTGTAGAATCTAGTGTTTTAAAGATCTAAAATAATCCCAGTGAAACAAATGTATGGCCAAATTTTCTCTCTATATATACTCTATATGAGATCTCAAGTGGTCTGATTCTATTTGTGCTTAATAAAGGAGGAATAAATGTAGCTAGCATCATTGTAACAGGGCCGGAGTTTGCGATACATGTTTTTCTTTTCTATTTTACTTTCATTTCTCTAGTGCTGTGATAGGAATTGATCATTATTGCACAGGCAGCTGTCACAGGGCAGGTGGGGTCATCAATTAGCAGTGACATAGCAAATAGATCTGCGTTTAACCAGGTTTGATCAGATATAACTCTGTTGTAGCCATGGGCAGGCAGCTGTTTGTGGGTCTTTCTCACCACTTTTGCTTTGTAGGTCACTACATCTTCAGTTGCAACATGTGTTCTACTTAATACAATTTATAGTACCCTCTGAAAGATCCTTTAGTACTTTTGTTGGCTTTTTATTAATTTTGTTGGTTTCTTTTCAAAAGTTTAATTTTACAAAAAGCTATTGAATCCCTGGTTACTGCTAATTTGCTCATTTGGCAAAAGTAGAAGCATTTTAATTTTTATTGATATTTGTGACTGAAGGATCCACAAATAATTTGGTTTTTTATCACTGTAGTTAAAAGGTTAAAAACAATGTTGAAATGAAAGAGTTGCCATTGGTGTAAGAATAAGTTGCCATTTTAGTAAGAATATTATATATACAATACAGCGTTGGTCTCAGAATAATTAATGAAAAAATAGTCATTTGGATGAATTCTTCAAGTAGATGCCTGTGGGGACACAAAAAGAGCAAACACTTTTTCATTACATTAACATTGTGCCAGCACAAACAACATCATTCTATAACTTACTTTCCAGAGTCACTGTAATTGTTTATAATGAACAGCGGCAGCTTGAGGAGGAAGCTAAATTGTTGAATTGGCATTTCAAGCTCATATTAAACCTAGCTCTGGTCTTTTACTACATTAAATGTGCTAATATTTTAATAATAAAGCTTACATGGCATTGGCTTTTTCTCAAGGAACTTTTGTGAGTGACCAAGTTGTAAAGAAGCACCCTTTCTACTGTGAAATTGCTACTATTTCACTGTGTATAATTGCATGCTAATGGATGGTTTTACTAATAGATTGCTCTGTACATTATTTGCATTAGAGAGAGAATGAGAACGAGTTTGTAATCTTATGACACTGTCCTTGGAATCCATGCCAAAATTAGTGTTTTTAGTGGTACAGAACAGGAGAAACCACTAGTAGAATCTGTCTCTGAAGTGTATAAAAGGAAACAGTAAATCTTCTGAAATGTATGTCCTCTTACTAACTCACTAACGAGACCAGTGTTTTCAAAATCCATTGCAATTGATGTAAGGATTTCTGGGTTTTAGTTAGGGTCACAATCATACAGTTGTGATAAGAGACCCCCAAATAACTCTTATTTTCTTCTTGGTTTTGCTTGTATAATGAAAAGCTATCATAAGTGCATTTAATATCTCCAAAAGTACTTCCAATTGCAACTTCCTGAGAATGGTTGTAAAACCTAATGCAAAGAGAAAGAGTAACAGTAAACAGCCAGTGAGCCTGTGATGCTCTTACAGAGTATCCTTCCTATCATTCAAAACGACCTTTTCATTCTTTGACGCCTTTTGGCAACAACAACAAAGACAACTAGAAAATAATCTTCAGATATCATGTCCCTGAGGCAATACAGAGTGCGGGCTGCAGAAAGAAATGAAATGGCTTTCTTAAAATGTTTTGTTTCAAAAGTGTACTTATAACTCATAATCGTGTGGATCAGCACACATAGTGTACTGCAAACAGCTCAGGCTCTTTTATTCATCTATGATACTACTAATATCACATATATATATATAAAATATATAAATATAGGGATATATATATAAAAAATTTCATAGCCCGCCCAAGCTTTTTCTGTATATTTGTGAATATGCTGAAAACATATGCTTTTATTCAGAGACAAAGCTGAACTTTCTCCTGTTTCTTTTCTGCATTTTCTTTTTGTCTAGTTTTGATGTTTCGTATTAGCAAATTTCAGTGTGGCACAGGGAAGTCTTGCCTTTTTCTTACACATAGAAAGTGCACCCCCTCCATGCTCATGCTGGTTTTTTGTCCCTCCAGAAAAAAAATCTAAAACCCAACCTAAAAAATGCTTACAGCAGGATTTCCCGTTTTGGATTCAGTGAATGTAAAATTGTGTGGAAATCTGTATTGTGGGGTCAGGAAAGGCAGAATACAAAGGATAGTCTAATAAAGATTTCTGTGAGAGTATACAGCTTGTGAGGGCATCTCTCTCTCAGAGTTACTTTCTCTGTTCTCTTTACATCACACTGGGGAAAAAGAATGCCCTCGTTTTGTATTAGGTTGTGTTGTGCGCTTAAGTAGAATATGTATTATTTTAGCAGACACATTGTAGCAAGCTAATAGTATTTTTAGGGACATGGATTTTTTTTTCTGTCTTGCCATTTCGTTTGAAATATCATTCTCTTTTCTGAGGCTCACCTAAAATGGCACTAGAGGGGTTACATTTGCTGTTTTATAGATAAAACTTTACTGAGTTTTAATGTGTGGTGAGTTTTAGTGTAATACACAGCTTTTCCTAAATGTACACTCATGAGTTAAAGAAAGTTATTCTAATGTGATGAGCCTTCTTGGTAAAATTACATCAGTTATGAGACCACTACTTCCCTGGTCTCTTCAGTATGCTTACACATTCAACAGTGATTCTAACTTAGTTAACAGTTCTAGGCTGATTTAATATAATTAGATTAAAAAAAAATAGTTAGGAGCACCACACTTGTGATTCTTGACAGATACAGACAAACATTTCTGTTGCATAAGATATCGTTTATATCAATTTTCAGAGTTAGAATTACCCTTTGATAATAGCTGATAACCTGCTATGAGTTTCCTGATTTCTCATGAACCTATAGTAGCTATATGGCATTTTTATATGGAGATGAGGTTGATGGAAGAATATCAATTTACATTCGGCCAGGCCTGGTGAGGATAAAAAAGTCACTTGATTTTCATACCATGTAGTTTTCATGTTATTTTGATGATTGTGAATTCATATTATTCAGATGAATGGTCAATTCATTTTTTTTTGAGGGCTGATGTACTCTTTGATGTGAATTGGAGTAGAAAAATATTACAAAGTCATGCAAAAAATCCCCAATAAAATAACATTTAACAGAATATCCATAAAAGATAAAAGATATGTGTTTATGGGTATCAGAATGGTAACAGTGTGATTAAAAAAGTAAGGGTCTTTGTTCTGTGATTTTGTGTGTTTTTTATTATTAAACAGAAATGTAAATCTTGTAATTAGTGGAAAGAAAATGCAGGAGGGAGTTGGTAGTTCAGTCTATAAGTGGAAGCTTTTCAAGGTTGTGTCCAGGTATTCAAATCAATGTTTACAGCAGATACAGCATTCAGCCTAACAGAAATCAATAACATTAATAGATCATGTTATTCAGAGTTATGTGAATGCCAATTAAGTAAATAAATGAAGAGAATGAGATGTCGTCAGTGAGAGATCTTGAAAGGAAATAAAAATGACTGAGATGGGAGAATGCAGGTTATAGGAAAAAAGCAAGAATTCAGTCGCAAAGACAATGTCACACTGATTAATAATCAAGGCACATTTGGATAAAAAACAAAGAGGAGTACAAATCTTCAGCCAAGATCAGAATGCTCTGAAGGATGTCCTCAGAAGTTAATTTATGGAAGTGATTTATACTTGAGCTTTAAAATGATGTGAAGCATTAAAGATTATTTACAAGATGGCTATGACATAGATTGTCATTGTGAAGAATGATAAGCAAAATATATTAATCTAGGAGGAAGGACATTTCACTCAGGAAAAAATCCATACCGTGGTAAAACACAAGTGTGAGAGGTACCATTTAAAATATGTTCCTGTGCTGTTTCTGAGGGAAATGGAAAAGAAGAACCTTGAATATCTCGGCTTTTTGCTAGATTTCACTTTAGTATCTAGAGATAACATCTCTTTTGACTGCGGCTTAGCCAGAGATATTCTAGGTTCTGCGTCATCTGAACACTTGTCAGATGGAGAATGTCTGTGCTTGCCCCTCCTTGGCTATATTAGTGTTTCTCTTCGAATTTTTCTGAGCATCATACTCCTTCCTGTAGTTTTTGTGGTTCTGCCTTCTGAATGCAGTTCACAGGTTGGTAGTGGCTAAGAACTGAGTGTTTTCCTAATCCTTTTTTTCTGTTTTCTGACAGCTCTGGCATCTTTCTTCCCTCTCTATTTAGTGGAGACTTCATTTCTTGTCCATTTGGTCCAGTAGGTACTTGGAGTCAGCAATCTAAGCAAAGGTAATTCTGATCAGTTACATTTTTCCCTTTTCTGTGGAGATGACTTTTTACCCATGTTTTCAGTGGTGACAAGTGGGTTAGGAGAGGTTATGCAGGAAACTTAAATGAGGTCTTCCTATTTTAAACCGAAGAAACCTTTCTAATGAGCTAACACCAGAAAATTTACCATGTCAGATAACTCTTTGCATTCACTGAGCAAAATCTTGCCATTCAAATGCAAAATACTTTGGGTTGGATGCCGTAACATAAGTCACACCTCTTTTCTTCTTCCAACTTGTGTGAATTTTACTCAAATGTTGTAAAAAGGTCATGGAAGATCCTTGGCTTGGAGATTGTATCAAAAGTGTATGAAAAAGTGCAGTGTCACTGTTTCATATATAATAGCTTATCTTTATGTGGTAAAAAAAAGCATCTTCCCTGTCTTTCTTACGTTTTTTTTTTAACTTTTTCACTCTCAGAGTTCCTGACATAATATCTAGGAGAATGATTTTCATTTCTGAGCGTATATCTCAAGTAATGGCAAGTTCTAATGTTGTATATGAATACAACATGCGTATATGTTCTAATATACAACATATGTATATGTTCTAATATTGTATAGGAATCTGTTTCACAGCAAGGCTGGAGAGACCTGGGAAGTTGCATCTGGGTGATCCAAAAGTAGCACTGAAATGCTATTTTAGCTCTCCAGGAAGATGAAAGAACTTTTTGCTTTCTTGCTACTATTATAATTTCAGAGTGACAAGTGATAAAAGCAGCATTGGACTGAGCGCCTCCCACAGTTTTTAACAGCATATCTGAACCATATGTAATACTTTATTGATAGGAGTACAGAAGTAAGTTGTTCATTCTAAAAAAAATGGAATTTTGAAGGTTATGGTTGCGTGTGTTTCTTGATGTGCACAAAGGATACAGCAATTAGCTGTACAGACATCAATAACCTCCACAGAACCCTTTATTCACAGCTATTTGAATGCCAGTTAGTTTGAACAGATAAACAAAGATAATGATGAAGTGCCAGCTGAAGTGTTTAGAAGGCAGATAGAGTGACAGAAGATGACAAGGAAGGAAGGCAATGAGCTAAAGCACGAGGGAGAAAAAAGAGTATACTGACACCAGCTGACTTTGAAGTACATTTTTAAGAGGAGTAGCACAATGAATATATGGAACAAAGCCCACATGAGTTAGAAAAGCACAAATATGCCTCTTCCTTGAAAGTATCTGAAATCAATTTTTGCCCCATTTTTCAGAAGAATAGCAGTCTCTTTGTTTTTCCTCTGAAGTATTGTATACAATCTGCTATTGTTTGTCCCTTAGTTTGTAAGATATAGTGATAAAGCAAACCTTAAATAAAGACTTTAAAATAAAAGTGAAAATTATGGCATATATTCTGTGAAACAAAACAGATTTTCTCAGACAGTTGGTAGGATAAACAAGCTACAGTGTTTAAGTGTTATTTTAAAGTATGTACTTCAGGTTCCAGCACTGGAATTTAATAATATATCTGAAAGTTCTTTCTTTTGATACACAGGGTGTTTCTAACATGTCACTATGTAAGTTTTTTTTGCTTCTTACATGTCATTCTAAAGATATCCAACACCTTAAGCGAAAAAGTCGGGCTTGTCAGTATTGAAAGTTTCCACCTTTTTTTTTTTGCAAAAGAAGTGCTTCTATTATTTACCACCTATTTTTTTCTGTCTTCAGAGCAGGCATAATGTGGAACAAAGCATAACAAATGGATTGGTTTTTATAAGTAGTTTTCATTTATATTTTATTGGGCTTTCTTTAAAACCTGTGCAATTTAATTGTTTTATAATCTTTGCTGCTCCTCCCAAGATACTTGTCCAGGTCTGCACTTGAGAATAATAAAGATAACACAGCGATTGTATGGGCCACATCTCAAAGAGGTCTGGATATGGGAGAGCAATAAAACCGGAGATACTGATACCCTTGGTACAAACACTTAGTGCTCGCCGTGCGACCCAGACCGCGTACTAGACACTTGGATTACTTAGAGGACGCGTGTATGACTGTTAAGTTAGAGAAGAGTAATCACTGTAAATGGGGATTTCCTCTAATGACAGGCCCGAAATCTCAGCACTGCCTGGCACAAGAGGATTTATAGAAAACACAGACTGCAGGGATGTGTCTTAAGCTTGTCTTTCTCGAGTTTGCATGTTGCAGAGCAACTCAGCCATCCTGAAAGGATGTTAGGCATTTGTTGTGCGGGCAAAACTAGGACGCATCTACTTTACATTCCAGAGCAGAGTAATTTTCCTCTCTCCCAGTTTAGAATTGTCCACAGAAGAAGAATTTCAAGTTTCTATCTGCTTTGTTAGCTCTTTCTTTAATCTGCTTCACTCGGGGAATGGCATATTCATCTGTTTCAAGACTGTACTAAAGCACATTGTTATGGGGCTGTTACTCTGTTTCTTTCTTCTTATAATAGTTTTGTGGTTGCTTGGAAGCATCATACAGTAAGGACTGTTAAATCAGGATTTTCACAAATACTACATTGTATGATTTAAGCAGGGTAAAAGAAAAAAGGAAACTATGCCGATACTTTTATTTCTTTGATGTGTTACAGTTTCATATTGGAAGAAGAATTTAACCCGCAGTGTAATCCATTCCCTATAGGATAGACTAAGCAGTTCTATAGCTATACTTTGATTAAAACTCAGTGAAATCTGCAATCTTGCTGAATAATTGGATATAACATTACAAAAATCATAAAAAGCCCCATTGAATATAATGCAAATTTATTTGTAAATGTTATATAATTACTCACCCAATTTCGATCCATCTCATTTATGTTGAAATATGGAACCTCAGTTATGTCTTCTTATAAGAAGTTTTTAACACAATATTAAAACACATTAAAATGGGAAACTTCTACATTATTCACACAGAAGTGGATGACATGAGGTGAGGAGGAGAACACTGGCAAATTTCAAAAGATTTTGAAGTGCAGGTCAAATAGACACATCTTAGCATATGATGCCTTTATTTAATGGTACTTAGGATTGAGAAAATATTGGGTGTTTCAACAGTTAGGCTTATCTGTGAAGCTCTCTGCTTTTGATGGGAAATTGGATAATCCACATGTCTGCAGTGCTAGCTCAGTAAATGTCTGAAAAAAAGTCCTATAATGGCAATGGAAGGCTGACAAGCATTTTAGCATAAATGGTGATATTCCCCTCCTGCCTCCTTGACACTAAGGCTAGTTAGAAACCTCCAAACCCCCAGTTCTGAAAGTTTTTGTAACATTTTAGATACATTCCCCCTTCGACAAACTTAGTGTTACAGTTAAATAACCTCCTTGAAACCTGAGTATCAGTTTACTTGAAAGGTAGGTAGTATTTTGTCAGTTCTTGTTACCAGATAGATTTTTTTTTTTTTTATTGCCTTGGTTATGTGCAATGCCCAAGTGCAACAGTAACTCTGGAAATGAGATAAAGGTTCTAGGTGCTTTTTTTTTTAGGTGCCTAACCACAATGTTACTGCTCAAAATTTCAGAATTAGTGGCAAAAGGAACAGTGAAATCCATTTCCCATTGAAGACAAACACAAATCTCAAGTGTGTTAAAAAAGATTTCACTGGGTGACCATGAATAATAAAAACTAATTACACACACTTTCCTGAGTAAATAGATACCCTATTAAATTAGGAGCACTTCCAAAACTGATGGGTTTTGTAGATTTCAGGTATATTAAGACAGCAATTCATTGTGACCCATGCTATCTTTGTGTCCAGAATCACGCTCATGGGATTCACTTAGAAATAATGAAGACTTAGGAAAGCAAAACTGAGTCTTTAGAGAATTTCAGTTACGCTTTCCTAAACTGTTGCCGTAACATAATAGCTATTTTATGGTCTTGCTCAATAATAGTTAAACTTCCCAGTATCTGTCTGGGCCGATTAAGGAGCTTATGATGCTTCTCAGCATGGCGATATCTCAAATTCTCTTTACTTCTTCTGTTTCTGAGAACCAAGCCGGAGTTTTTGCATGGCCCAATCCAAGAACTGTTGAAGCGGGATCAGGTTTTCCACACGTGCGTCTTTCTGTCACGAAGCTACTCGCACGCCACGATAGTTAATGGAAGTCTCACGTTGGCAGAGCCGCATTTAAACCGTCTCCTTAAAACGCACAAGACTTGGCTATGCCTTGATCCGTTCCGACGTCAGCAGAGGAATCCGCCGTTCCGCAGGCTCACGGGGGCCGGGCCGAGCCGGGGGGCTCTGGGCCAGGTGTGTGTGCGGGCCCAGGTGAGGCTGCTCAGGCCATCAAAGCCCCTCGGGGTCCTCCCGC
>NW_009714233.1:4710-5384 GCF_000703405.1 Apaloderma vittatum | reverse complement strand
TTGGGGGCAGGAGACCAGGACAGAGGGGAGGACTAGCCTGGGAAACACAATGCTTTTCCCCAGACTGATGGCACTCCCTGCCGTGGATGTGAAAAATCCCAGGGGCTCGCTTTCTGGGTTCTTCACAAAGACTCTTCTAACATAGCAGCCAGCTCCATGGCTGGCTCTCATTAATCCAGCAGCCTGTTGAGCCCCTGCAGTAATCAAGACAGCAGAGGGACATTGCACAGAAGGTGCAGGCTTCCTCACACTTTGTTCCGTGGCTTTGGGGGTGTGCCGATGAGTAACGGGGGTCCTTCCACAAGAGCTCTTTTTTTTTTTGTCCCCACTGCTCTGGGCTCTTGGGGGCAAACAACGAGGCTCTCTCCAAGCCAGGACCCACAGAGAAAGCCATAGTTTTACCAAGGGAGGAGCTCTTTTGGATACCCAGCTGGCTGGCCTTGGAGAAGAGGGGAGAATGAAAACACGACTCTCTTGCCAAGCTGATGCCCAGTGTCTTTAATGAGAACATCGGAGGAAAGTGGAAAAGCCAAGAGCTTAAGCAAGGCTGAGTAAAGCTCAGGGAAGTGCTGCCCCGTGGAGGAAATCCTCCACGCCAGGGATGCTTCTCTTCCAAAGCCCCTTCAAGGCTCTGGCAATCGCACACCACTCAGAGCCATGGCCGCAGAAAGAAG
>NW_009714233.1:0-4571 GCF_000703405.1 Apaloderma vittatum | reverse complement strand
GCTGCTCCCAGGCCTTTCCCGGAGGCTCCCGGCGCTCGACCACGGGCAGGCAAAGCAGGGCCTTCAGCATAAGAGACGGCCGCGCCCCAGAGGCCCGCAGAGCCCACGGCCCCAGCCGGCCCACCCAAAGCCCCCCAGCCCCAGGGAGCCCCCCGAAGCGATGGGCACACTGGCAGCGCTGAGGGAGCCGCATACGGCAGCCGCAGCGGTGGGGCCCGCAGCGGGGATTGGGCCCGGCAGCGTCACCACGACTGGCGAGGGCTGGATGGCAACGCTGGAGTCGGCGCACCGCAGGACGCAGGGCTCGTTGCAGCTGTTGGCAAGCGGGGTGGCGCCGCAGGCAGCGGGCACGCAGGGGCTGTAGCACGCCATGTCTCACGCAGGGAGGCGACTCTGCAAGACCAGGAGGGAGCAGAGGGCGTTAGGTGTCGCACCCTGTCAGACCCCCAGCTTGGCCCCCCTCAGAACCAACAGGGCTTGAGTAGGGCCAGGTCTCCCTGGACTGTTCCTCCGCATGCCAGGTGTGATCGAGGGCAGTCGCTGCACTGTGTGTCGGGGAGGCAGCTCCTGGCAACCGGTTAGACGGTGCTGGTTGACCAGCCTCAGACTGTAGCAGACCCATCGCATGAAGGAGCCCCAGCGACTCCCTCTTGGAAGAGAGCAGAACCTTCCCGCTTCCGTCACCCGTCCACCTCCCAGAAGAGGGAAGCCCCCTGTACCTTCAAGCCTGGACCACGTGTCAGAAGGACCACGCACAGAGAGGAAGCAGTCCCCCTGACAGAAAGCCTACCAGCTGGGAGAGAAGGAGTGAGTTCAGACTTACCAAGTTCACCGTGGAGAGCAAGAGCAGAGATGTGGATGGAAGGGCCTGGAGTGGCAGAGCCTTTTTATATGGTGAGCCAGCGCCTCCGGACACCTGGAACACGCCTCCTCTGTGAAGTATGCTAACAAACAGCAATTTGAGGCTTGCACAGCGCAGCCAAGAGATGAAGACCTTGTCTCTTTCATCTGAAGTTCTGGCTTGCATTTCCATGTGGAATGAGGCCACAGTGATGCATTAGATGCTGGCTCCTCAAAGCAACGGTTGTTTGAGGTGCCATGCCGTTTCCCAGGATAGCACAAGGGGTAACGCTTTCAAACTGAAAGAGGGTAGGTTTAGATCAGATACTAGGAATAAATTCTTGTCTGCGAAGGTGGTGAGGCACTGGCACAGGCTGCCCAGAGAGGTTGTGGATGTCCCCTCCCCGGCAGTGTTCAAGGCCAGGCTGGATGGGGCTTTGAGCAACCCCGTCTAGTGGGAGGCGCCCCTGC
Organism: Apaloderma vittatum; assembly: GCF_000703405.1. NCBI lineage: Eukaryota > Metazoa > Chordata > Aves > Trogoniformes > Trogonidae > Apaloderma > Apaloderma vittatum. The sequence goes on along the minus strand of NW_009714233.1, from coordinate 3,260 downwards.
CCATGGCAGGAGGGCTGGAAGTAGGTGATCTTTGTGTCCCTTCCAAACTCTGACTGTCTGCTTCTGTGGATGTCTGTCTGGCCGAAGGACACGCAAAGGAGGGGACTCTGATCCCAGGACGTGGGTGGTGGCTGGAAGGTGAAGGCCAAAGAGGGACCCTCTCTGAGACGGAGAGAAGTGCCCCTCTGTGAAGGGATGGGGGCACTGGGACCATTCCTAGAGGTGGCCTGATAGCTCTATGGTAGCCAGAAACCGAAGGCAAAAAGGAGAAGGGGGAAGAACAAAGGTCCTGTGCTATGGGAATCCATGACTGTCGTTCTCAAAATTCTCTGTGTCCAAGCCAGCCCCAAGGCTGCAAGGTCAAAGTGGCTGAGGAGCAAACTCACAGGCACTTGCCTGAGGGTGCTCTTCACTTCTGGTTGCCTTGCCAGCCCTGGGAAGGACACGTCCTCTCCCACAGGCACTTGCCTGAGGGTGCTCTTCACTTGCCAGCCCTGGGAAGGACACGTCCTCTCGTGGCTGCAGATCAAAGCAGAAGGCCTCTTGTGGAGCACGGGTGGGCCTGTGCTGTCCGCCCGCTTCCTGCCCCCAGGTGTTGGCACACTCCTGCTGAGGCAGGTGGGTGCATGTGCCCTCTCCCGTCGCCTCAGATTTGCTCAGACACAGCAAACACCAGGCTCCTCCCGCAGCAGAAGAATGCCACGACTCCGAGAGCCACATCTCGGGGCACGCTCCTGCTGTGGCAGTGGGTCAACTTTCCTGCAGGGCATGAGAGCAGAAATGAGACAGAGCCATTGATCTTTTGTAAGAGAAGACAACGGCCCCCTTCCAAGACCCTTCCCCCAAAACGGCATGGCCACCTGTGTCGTAGCGTGGCCCATCTTCCCAAGCAGCACGGTCCATCAGAAGCCTTCTCCAGGCAGCTCTCAGGGCTGGTGACACACTCCTGGCCTTTTGAGCTCCCCCCACCAGACCTTTCCAGGCCAGCACCATCTCCCCCATGTCTCGCAGGGTATCAGGGAGCACTATCTGGTGCCACTCAGTGGCTGCAGCCTCAGGCTGGGGGTCTGTCACACCAGTCTGTCGGAAAAGCAGGCTCCCCAGGCCCTGGACACCTCGGGGCGGCAACATTCCTCCTCAGTCAGGCCTGCGCTCCAGAAACGTACGGGAGCAGGGACGGCGGGTCACGTCCGTGCTGTCCTCCTTTGGCTGCTGTTTCGCCAAGGAGCATGACAGGATTGCAAGCAGCGGCCAAGTAGTTGGGCAAGACGCTAGCAGCCATGACAACACTGTACAAAAAGCCGCATTTCTGCAGGAATGGGGACACGAGGTTGCGCCTAGGGTCCTCTGCACGTCTGAGTCCACTTGGCCCAGAGCCCCTGATGCCAGGGCACGAGTGACTCGCACTGAGGTGGAGCTCAGGTCTCTCCTAGTGCCTCAGCACTTTTTGGTGACTCACTCACAGGTGACTCCAAGGTGGTCTGCTGGAATTAATGGGCCTTGCAGTTAATGGGCCCGGAATGTGGCCATCTGCCCCTGAGCCATAGGAAACAAGCCAGACCCTCTGGGTCAGTGACCTGAACAGGCCACGCGGCAGTGATGCCAAGATGAGTGTTGTTTGGGAAGATCGTGCTGAAGCAAGCAGGTCCACTTGGCGATGGCTCTCTTTCAGGCATGAGTCAGCAGGTTCCTTCATCGCTCTCCAGGGACACGTTGAGCTGTTGCTTCTCCTCAGGAGAGCAATGCGAAAAGTCCTGGCAGGCAAGGCAAGGGCTGTGCAGTTCCCAAAGGACACACTCTGGCCTTCCCTGACCGAAGATCACAGCTGAACCCCCTTTGCACGGCTGGGAAGTGTGTGCACCGCCGAGGTGCGAGGGGAGCAGAGGTGTGCCACCGAGTAGCCTGACCCACTCCAGCAATGGCCTCGGTGACCCCGTCCCTGCGCTCAGCAGGGTTTCTCCCCAGACTGCAGGAGGGCCTTGGTTGACCCTCACCTTCCAATCACCCTGGGGATCGGAGTCTCCTCTGTTCTCTGTCCCTCGGCAGAACAGCCATCCTGCAGAGGCTTGGCTGGGCCCTGTGCAACTCCAGAGCCTGCAGGCACTGGTCTTGCTGAGGGCTGGCCTCAGCCCACCACAGAGAGACCCTTCTGAGTGGCCTTCAGGTGGGCTCCACAGGCAATGTCCCCTGGAAGTGGTGGCCATGCTCCCCAGGAAGAGCAGGGTGCACACAACAACAACTCACGGCCTGAACGTGCTGCCAGGCTTCACCAGCAACTGGAATGTGACCTCAGGTGCAATGAGACCTCAAACGCGCGTTGGTCTGAGGACGAAACACAATTGCTATCAACAAATTCCTTTCAGTGCTACCCAGGATGAAACGGGAGCCAAGCCCTCCAAGCCAAGGAGGCATGTCTTTCATCTGCCAGTAGAGCTTTGAGAAGCCAAAATTGCTGTTTCTCAACATGCTTCAACGCGCCCATGTTTGTGGTCATTTCTCAGCTCCCCTGGGGCTCTGGGCCACCATATAAAAGTGTGCCCAGGTCCCAGCTCCTCTATCCTCTCCTCGTGCCTTCCTCTGCTCTGTGAAGTTGGTAAGTCTCAGCTCATTTTGCCTCTCGTCTCCTTGGCTGGCAGGACAGTGTAGGTGGAGAGGGCGGCATGCACTTTGCTTCCCTTGCCCTGGGTGAATGGTCTCGGATGTGAAACAGGGCATTGCTTGGTTTCTCTGCCGGCCGGGCTTCTTTCCAAGGCTCGGGACGTACGGCCGGCACTCTGAGCAATGACTGGGCACTTCCTCCACCCTCCGCGGTTCACCAGGGCTCCTTTCTGTGTTATTGGCAGCTTCCTCAGGAGAGCTAGCTCCTGCATAGATGTCTTCTGCCGAAGCAGCTGCTGTCTCTAGTGGCTGCTGTTGCGTTTTACTCAGACACGTCCCCTCCTGAGAGAAGTGGGGGAGAATGTTGACCAAGTGGGAGCCTGCATTTCCTGGGCACGTTGCAAGCAGCTCTGCCCGAATTAGCCCAGGTCCCCATGGCTGAGACGTCCCAGGCGGGTGAGAGAAGAGGTGTTCAGACACCGCCAGGGGTGACCGGGCAGCTGGGAGGTTAAGGCAGCGGAGAGGAGGCTGCGTTGTGGTGTTTTGCCAGAAGGTCAGGCGGGCACCGCTGTGGGCCCACACAGCTTTCAGGACTGGAGCATCCTCCCAAATCTCTCTCTGTTGAATCCAGGCCCTGTTGGTTCTGAGGGGGGCCAAGCTGG
>NW_009714232.1:0-5677 GCF_000703405.1 Apaloderma vittatum | reverse complement strand
GTGCTGTGTGAGCATTGCTCAGCAGTAGCCAAAACACCGTGGTGCTATCAACACCCTTCTAGCTACCACTCCAAGGAGAAAAACAAAAACAACCAGCACTGAGAGAGCTGCTATGGGAAGATTGACTCCACCTCAGCCTGACCCAATACAGCAGGTCACAGAGGAATGCAGGACCAGAGAAGGAGACTCCACAGTCTCTCTGGGCAGCCTGTGCCACTGCTCTTTCACCCTCATGGTGAAAAAGTTTTTCCTAATGTTTTTATGGAACCTCCTATGTTCCAGCTTGTACCCATTTCCCCTGGTCCTGTCATTGGACATTACCGAGAAGAGCCTGGCTCCATCCTCCTAACAATCACCCTTTATATATTTAAAAACCTTTATGCAGTCACTCCTCAGTCTCCTCCTCAAGCTAAAGAGACCCAATGATTTTAGCTTTTCCTCCTAAGGGAGATGCTCCACTCCATCATCCACATCCACATCCATCCACATCCATCATCTGCACTGGACTCTTTCAAGCACTTCCCTGTCTCTCTTGAGCTGAGGGGCCCAGAATTGGACACAATATTCCACATGTGACCTCACCAGGGCAGAGTAGAGGGGGAAGAGAACCTCCCTCAACCTACTAGCTCCTCCCGTTCTAATACACCCCAGGATGCCATTGGCCTTCTTGACCATGAGGGCACATTGCTAGCTCATGGTCATCCTGCTGTCCACCAGGACCCCCAGGTCCCTTTCCCCTACTCTGCTCTCCAACAGGTCAGTCTCCAACTTGTACTGGTACTTGGGACTGTTCTTTCCCAGGTGCAAGACACTTGCCCTTGTTTTAGCTCATAAAATTTCTCCCTGCCCAGCTCTCCAGTCTGTCTAGGTTTCTCTCTGAATGGCAGCACAGCCTTCTGGCGTGTCAACCACTCCTCCCAGTTTTGTGTCATCAGCAGACTTGCTGATAGTGCTCTCCTTTCCCTCATCCAGGTTGTTGATGAATATACTGAATAGTACTGGTCCCAGTACTAACCCCTGAGGGACTCCGCTAGACACAGACTTCCAACTAGACTCTGCCCCATTGGCCACAGCTCTCTGACTTCTTCCCTTCAACCAGTTCACAACTCACCTCACTACCGATCATCCAGACCACACTCTCTCAGTTTAGCTATGAGGATGCTGTGGGAGATGTTGTCAAACGCTTTACTGAAATCAAGATAAACCACATCCACTACACAGCCATCATCTATCCACCTGGTTATGTCCTCATAAAAGGCTATCAGCTTGGTCAAACAAGACTTCCCCTTGGAAAAATCATACTAACTGCTCCTAATGACCCTCTTATCCTTGATATGTCCAGAGACAGTGCTGAGGATAATTTGTTCCATCTCCTTTCCAGGGATGGAGGTGAGGCTGACCGATCTGTAGTTACTTGCATCCTCCTTCTTGTCCTTTTTGAAGACTGGGGTGACATTTGCTTTCCTCCAGTCCTCAGGCACCTCTCCTGCTGCCCACGACTTACCAAAGATGATGGAGACTGGCCTAGCAATGACTTCTGTCAGCTCCCTCAGCAGCCATGAGTGCATCCCATCAGGGCCCATGGATTTACAGATGTTCAGATTGCCTAACTGATCCCTAACCCAGTCCTCATCAACCAAGGCAAACTCCTCCCTTATCTTGACTTCCTTTGGGGCCTCTGGGGCTCCTAAGGACAGTCTCCAGCAGTTATAGACAGAGGCAAAGAAGGCATCAGCAACTCTGCCTTCTCTATGTCGTCTGTTACCAGGGCACCCATCTCATTCAGCAGCGGGCCTGCATTGCCTCTCGTGTTAGTTTTGTTGGCAATGTGTTTGAAGAAGTGCTTTCTGTTGTCCTTGACCTCCCTTGCAAGGTTTAATTCCAAGGAGGCCTGAGCTTTCCTAGTTTTCTCCCTACACCTTCTGACAGCAGTCCTATATTCCTCCCAAGTGGCCAGCCCCTCCTTCCCTGATCTATAGACTCTCTTCTTCCACTTGAGTTTGCCCAGCAGTTCCCTGTTTAACTATGTGGGTCTCCTGGCTGTCTTTCTTGATTTCCTATCCTTGGGATGTCCATTTAACTCTACAATATTATTTGTAGATTTATATATTGCACATAGATTTATATCTACTGGAGGGACTGCAGCGTCTTTCTTACAAGCAAAAGCTGAGAGAGCTGGGACTATTTAGCCTGGAGAAGAGAAGGCTAGAGGAGACATTATCAATATCTATAAATATCTAAAGCATGGGTGTAGGGAGGATGGAGCCAGACTCTTTTCAGTAATGCCCAGTGACAGGACAAGGGGTGAGAGTTGGAATACAGGAAGTTCCATCTAAATATGAGTAAAAACTTTACTGTGAGGGTGACAGAGGACTGGAACAGGCTGCCCAGGGAGTTTATGGAGTTTCCTTCTCTGGAGATACTCAAAACCTGCCTGGATGCAATTCTCTGCAATGTGCTCTAGGTGATCTTGCTTTAGTAAGAGAGTTAGGCTAGATGATCCCTAGAGGTCCCTTCCAACTCTGATGATTCTGTGATATGTTGTCAATTTTATGAATTTATACACTTTCTTCTCGTTGGTAAAAGCCTAAACACAAACAAAACTGATGGTACCAAGACCAAAATTCCAACTAGTATATCCAATCTGTTCCCAGCAAAGGAGGAAATGAGAAAAACAGATGTCAAAATTCATCTAAAAGCAATGTCAGCTTTATGCATCATGCAGTCCTAGAGCATGCAAAGTATAAAATGAGCAGTATTTCCGTTAAGGTTGTATTACTGGTGCATTATGAATCCTGCACCGCATCACTTCATGTTCTGCAGGGGCTTGGGTCTGAGAGACGCACAGAGCTGCCCCTTGAACGACCCCCTTCACCCTACTAAGACCACTCACCTGCAAAACACTCTATGTCATTCTGTGACAAAAATAAGGCAGCAGGACTGGTCTTGCTGGGGCAGAAAGCACAGTGGAAAGTGGAAGAGTTTCTTAAGGCCTAGCGTAAAAAACACCAGGATTAAATGAAGTGTACACCCATTGCCCTGGAGTCTGAGTCGCTGTTTCACACAGTGTTGTCTGTAGGAGAGCAGAAATGCAAATACTGGGGTGGGAGGAAGGTGCCTTTACTCTCCTTGCTGTATCTCTCTTGCCACATGACTGTGCAGAGAGCTGCTTCACCACCCACAGACCTCACTCTTCTGACTTCCTGCACCTTCTCATGGTTGCCTGTTTGCCACAGCAAGCAGAAAAGAGAACTGCACCCATAGCACCCTGAAACTGCCTTCTGCTAGAAAAGCCTGGCTAAAATTTGGATCATTGAGGAGTCCCAACACAGAGACTCTTGCACTACATGTAGGTGTGGTGCTTAATGATGGGATTTAGTGGTGGACCTATCATTGGTAGGTTAAGGGTTGGATCGATGAACTTTAAGGTGTAAGTACACTTACAGGCCAAGGCGGCCTCCCTAGCTGGAAGTTCAGAGTCAGACACAACCTACATATCATCTAAATTCACCTTGTGTTTGTCACAAGTCATTACACTTCACCGTTTTACCTGCATATGTTAAACTAAGCAAGCTTTTAAATAGACTAAAAAATAATATATAAATTTGAAAAAGTCAAAAGCTAAAGAAGTAATCATGCCAAAGGATATAGCTGGCAAAAAGTTTGAAAATGTGAACTGTGTTTTCATAGAATCTTAGAATCTTAGAATGGTTTGTGTTGGAAGGGACCTTAAAGATCACCTATTTCCAATCCCTCTGCCATAGGCAGGGACAGCTTTACTAGACCACTTTGCGCAAAGGTCTGTGCAATCTGGCCTTCAGAACCTACAGAGAGGAAACATCCCCAATTTCTCTGGGCAACCTGTTCCAGAAGCACAAGCAGAGGAGTTTAGCTGAACAACAGGTACCAGACTGACTTCAGAGTCTCTCCCTGGGCAACAGAAAGGCTCCTTTATGGCATTTAGTCATTCTTTAAAAGTTTTTCCACCAACAGAAAAAAGAAAAAAAAAGAAAGGTATACTTAATACAAAGTATTTACCACTAAATAAAAGAGAAATATGACTAAAATTTTCTACTCAAGGACTGGGAGGACTGTCTTTGGAGACAAGGATGCGTCTTTGTATTACTTGGGTGTTTTTTTTGAGATGGGGGCCTTACCTGGGACCTAGAGAACTTGCATGTCTATAAGATAACATCTGAACAGAAACTGGCATGTTAGTTCCCATGCAGTCAAGAGGACTTGAGGCGGAATACTTCACGTCTTTATCTTCAACATAGCTTTATGTCAACAAATCAAAAACTATCTCCAGAAATTAGGAGAGTAATTCAGCAAACATGCTCCAAACTCAAAAGCTGGCAAGACTTACGTCTTACTTATAAGATATTCTTATAATCTTCTTCTTCTTCATCCAAGGAAATAAGGAGGGTAATTGTTATTGGAGACTTCTTTCTGAGGGGAACAGAGGGCTCTGTCTGCCACCTGGATCCAACCCACAGGGAAATCTGCTGCCTCCCTGGGGCCCGGGTTAAAGATATTATTAAGAAGCTTCCAGGTCTGGTTAAACCCTCTGATTATTACCTGCTTCTGGTTATGCAGATCGGTAAAGACAAGATAGCAGAGAGACGGCCAGAAGCCATCAAAAGGGACTTTAGACTTTAGGGCACTGGGACGGATGCTTGAAGGATCAGGTGCACAGGTTGTGTTTGCCTCCATTCCTTCAACTACAAGGGAAAATAATGGAAGGTTCAACAAAGTGAAGCAGGTTAATACTTGCCTAAAAGGGTGGTGCCAACGGTCTAGCTTTGGGGTTTTTAACCATGGGGAGATTTACATGGCACTTGGTCTACTAAAACCAGATGAAGTTCAAATGATGCAAAGGGGAAAAAGGATCCTTGGTCATGAGCTGGCGGGACTCATAGAACATTCCTTAAACTAGATATGAAGGGGGAAGGAGTTACAACCAGATCAAATGATGCTTGTGAGTCTGCAGCGCTATGACCTGATCGGCATCATAGAGACATGGTGGAATGACTCCTGTGATTGGTGTGTTGGACTAGAAGGATATAAACTGTTCAGGAAGGACAGGCAGGGGAAATGAGGAAGTGGTGTCAATGAACCTCTAGAATGTCAATGAATGCCTAGAATGCATGGAGCTCCATCTGGCAAGTGATGACGAAAGAACCGAGTGCCTGTGGACCAGGGTGAGAGGAAGGGTAGGAGACTTTACAGTGGGGGTGTAGTACAGTCCACTCAATCAGGAGGATCAAGTGGACGAGGCCCTTCATAGGCAGATAGGATTTGCTACTCGTTCACAAGCCCTGCTCCTCACGGGGGATTTTAATCACCTTGATATCAGTTGGAAAAACAACACAACAGGGAACAAACAATCCAGGAGATTCCTGGAATGCATTGATGATAACTTCCTTATTCAAGTGATAGAGGAACCCACGAGGAGAGGTGCCATGCTAGACCTCCTTCTCACCAGTAGGGAAGGACTGGTGGGTAATATTAAGCTCATGGGCAGCCTTGGCTGCACTGACCATGAGATGGTGGAGTTTGAGATCCCAAGGGCAGCTAAGAGGGGGAAGCTCCGCAAGCTTGATACCCTTGATTTCCTCTTCAGGAACCTCCTTGTTAGTGTGCCATGGGATAAAGCCCTGGAGGGACTGGGAGCCCA
>NW_009714231.1:28505-33560 GCF_000703405.1 Apaloderma vittatum | reverse complement strand
GACCCGGCACTTGGCCTTGTTAAACCTTGTGAAGACAAGGTTATATTTGCAAGCTGACGGATCTCCCCAAGTTGGACGGGAGCGCTTTTTGTGAATTATGGCCCTCGTGCCGTCCGCTCGCACCGGCATCAGAAAAAATTCGCTTCCAAGACGGGTGATCCCGGCGCAGAGTGGGAAGAGCAAAACGCCTCCGCTCCTCTGCTCAGGGAAAACCACAGAGCGCGGCTCCAAACGAGCCCGGTCGCTGCCGCCCGCCCGGTCTTGTCCTCGCTGCCAGGGACAGCGAGTGCCACTCGAAGGGATGAATTCAGGCCCTGCCGGGGAGGCGCCAAGCGAGCAGCAAATCAAGCGGGTATTTCTGGATACTTGGAAGAAGACACTAAGGGAAGCCGAAGGGCATTTTGCAAAAGCATTTGTCTGGGTATCAGATGTCTCAGCGTTCTACCTAGGCCCTGTGCCAGCTGCACAATGACCTCCACAGAGTTTTGCTGAATAGTCTCACGTTTCTTCCTCCAGAATCAACAGCATCCATGCCCCGCAAACGGCTGGAGAAAGCGCAGCAGAGCCCGCTGGGCCTCTGCTCTCTGCCGTCGGTTCAAGGCTGGAGGAAAGCTGGCAGGGCCAGGAGTCCTCCCCTCCAGCTCCGTGCAACAGGCTCTCCCCAGAATTTGGCACATCACCTCACGCCACAGGGTGACCCCGAGGCTCAGACACGTTAAGTACTGCAGCTAAAGGCTCGGTGCGCTCTCTCAGGCAGTTCTCTTCTAGTTGTGGAGGATTGTTCTGGTAAATGTTTTGCAAAGTGTTTTTCATGGGGAAAAAAACCCAACAAACAACTATCGTGTAAGATTTCTCTGTAAAATCACTTATGCTACTAAATATTTTCTAAGAAGAGATCACCAGGTGATAAAGGATAAACAGAGCTCATGGCTCAGCTTATCTTGGAAATAAGAATTCCTCCTGAGCGTTTTCCTAACAGCAAAGTGATCGTTAAGGACCATATTTTCAAGTTTCCCCTTCCAAGAAGTCCCTGTAAAAGTGCAGGCAATGAGTAAATAATAAAACCTGAACATATTCTCTAAAACTGAACCAAAACCAGAGCCTAAGCCCCCAAGTCAAGAGGGGCTAGAAGGTGCGCGTTACTTTGTGAAAATGCCAGTTTAAGACATTTCAATAAAACAACTCGAGCTAAAGCCATGAAATTTGGGGACTAGGCAACAGTCAAAGCAGGCAGAGCCACAGTCCGAAACCAAAACCCGCACAGAAACTCGTGGCTCTTCTGTCAGGTGCTCACAGTCTTGCCACAGATCAAGTTAATCGCCTCTTTAATTAAAATTTCTTACCTTAACTTCAGCGGCCATTTTATCATTTGCGAATCCATCCACTGTTAGCTGAAGGGGAAAAAAAAAAAAATATTAACCAAGGGCAAGCATCTGGCATTTGAAATGTAACAGTTTCCTTTCGGACATGTACGTGGAAGCTGACTTTTCTCCCGCCCGCACGTACCTTTATTAGTCTGGATATTAAGAATCCACCTTGGTATCGATTATAAAGTTCCTCCCAATTGTCCCTTACAAATTTCCAAGCAGCTTTCCTCCCTTGCTTGCTGCCTCCAGCTACTCCACCAATAACAGATACCGTGTCCTGGGGACGTACCTCTTCCTGAGGGGGAAAACAGAGATAAAGGTTCAAGACCGTTTCAACAAATACGGCCCCACTGGCTTTATGCAGCTCTACCCTGAACTGGCTTTAAGCATTTCTACGCCAAACCCATCAACGACAGCTTTTTCCCTCCACCCCAAACTTTAAGATACAGGTCAAGGATTTAATCGTTCGGGCTCTTCCCCCTCTTCCCGTGCGTTACATCACCAAGTGCTCCGAACGCCCTCACCATTCCCACGAGGTGAAGAAGTAGCAGCCTTCCCAGGAACTTACTGAAAGTGCAAAGGTGAGAACTTTTTGAATCAGTTCTGGTTGAGAGATGGCTCCAAGAACTCGTTCAATTCGGTTCTTCTCCTCCTGCATGTCCGCTTGCTTGTGAAGCTTCAAAGCCAAAGCGAAGAACGTTAGCGCACGGCGTTAAACGCCGACCTCCTCCCCGGCGCCGCCGCGCGCGCCAGAGCTGCTGGATTAGTCTTCAGACCTCACGTGTGACCAGCTGAGCTCGCTCATGAATCATCCTGCCCATTATGGAGCTCGTTAAGAGTCCATCAGCAGAAAGCACCGTTATTAATAAACTCGTCTTCCCCACTGTTTACACAGAAGGTCAAGCGGGACCGTGCCTCCGAGCAACGGAAAAGGCAACGAGCCACTAGATGGCAATTTCACACCGTGAAGCCACCGAGGAGCGTCCACGCCCTCCCTGCAGCCCGGCTGCAGATTAACTGCATCTCAAACGAGCTTGTGGGGCACAGCATTGAAGCTTTTCATTCACGACAGAGCGTGCACTCACCTTCAGCATCGTGTCTAAAGTCGTGCTGTCTCCGTGCTTCAAAACAGTGACATAGACCTACGACAGAGCATGAGACAAGGAAGGCCTTTCAGTAACCTCACCCTTAGAAATGCAACAATTTCTCCGTGCTTGGGTTAGATTTCAGACAAGTGAACAGATCTGGCAGACATGGGGCGCTCAACCTTTCTATGTTTTAAGACTGGATTTTAAAGACTGATCGACTCCTTTAGCTCCTCCTCCTCAATTTCAGCATAATTTTGCTAATGCCAACCACAGCAAAAGATCACAACAAGAAACACACGACACTGAGCTAGTAAGTGCTTCAATCCACATCCACCACAGACTCGGTGCTCTGCAGGGCTGAGCTGACACCGCAGAGCTCTGCCGATCCCTGCAGTTGACCACCGTGCTCTTAAACCTGCGGGCTGCTCACGGATCGATGCGAATGAGCAGGAGGCAGCTCAGGCTCAACGCTGCACTTAAAAAACCTTTCAAAAGCTGAAGAGCTGCACTGTCAAGAGACCAGAATTCTTCCCTGGCAGTCAGTGTGGGTACAGCTGAGCTTTTAAGTACTGGCCAGGACAGACGAGGCTTTACTTGAGGCAAGAAACACAGGGATGTTTCTATCATGCTCCCCGGTATCATTTTCTTCATAACTGGATTTATCCAAGCTCTCACCACCTCTGCCAAAACCAGTTAGTCTCATACCATGCCACTGGTTTCCTCTAGCTTCCCTATTCTTGGAAATACAGGAGTTCAGCACACACAGGGGACAGGCTTTTGGGAACCAGAATTACACAGTAACCTACAGGACTCCTCAGATCAGCTGACAGCAAGTGTTTTCCTTCCACATGGTCCTTAAATCGGCGTCGGGCTTCTTCTAACGTTGGCTTGTGGCCAGCTTTTCCTAGTTTGCCCAAGACCAGACCTCTCAGAAGGGCGTCTAGATGACCTAGTGAGTGAGTAGGAGGGAAAAAAAAATAAATTAATTGTTCGGAGACATAATTCAGCAGTTAAGTGTTCTTCCACCTAGAGTGGTCAGGGCAGCGCCGTGGAACAATCTTTGCATATGCTTGAGGATATCTAAAGAAACTAAGCCTCTTCTTGCTCTCCTTGCTGCCAACTGAAGAATAAATTCTTTTTCTTTTAAGGCAAGAGGGTCAGCAGAAGATGATTCCGGCTCAAACACAACAGGCTAGGCCTGTCACCTGAGCCGAGTCAGTAATATCGACCGTTTGCTTCTACGACAGGACCGACCAGGACAAGTAAACACGCACGCACACGGCTCTCCATCCCTGCAGCCTGAGAAGTTTCATGTACTCAGATGCAAAGCTAAAGCAGAGAATTGTTATCAGTCAGCGACCAGGTAGGGAAACGTTTTACCATTCTGACTTATGCCCACTAACAGAGGGCTGTTTGGGGCTTTGCATTAGTCTGTTCTTAAGTATAAAAATACACCCCCATGCCTGCTCCAGGCTCCTCTTCCTTCTCTCCTCCCTTTGCCAAAAATTTCGATGGCTTATTTACACACGAGTTTTCCAAGACGACGAGTGGATTTGACAGCACGAGTTTCCTACCCTCTCCAGGCTTGGGGTCCCATCCCAGTCTCTCCCCTATTGGTGAAAAGACATCTTTCACGAACACCTGGATTTCCTCATAGAAGTCTGTGTGGGACAAGAGAGTCGAGAGAATCCCCAGGTTACAGCTGAGGTCGCTCCACACAGTATAATTGGGCTCATTCACAAAAGCTTCCATGACTTTTAGAACCTCTACAGTGCTAATGATTCCAGCTCGGGCCTGGGAGAGGAAAAGACACAGATTAATCTTACTTCCAGAGAGAATTACGACATTTCGTAGCTCATCACATTATTTTACAAGTCTGCCCTGTTCAGTTAGCCCAGCCTGGGGATAAATAAACCCCGTTTGCTCTGCCGTGGGGTTTGTGCCTCCTCAGCTGCCTGCTCGGGGCATACCCAGGTAAGCAACTTTAGGATGAGACAGCTCCATAATTAAAAGCACATTTTGCAAACAAGGAGGTTGAGTAACTTAACGAAATTGCAGCAATGCTGGAAAGAGAAAGCAAACCCCCAGAGTTATTCTCAGCCAGATACGACACCCAGCAAAATCTTATTTTAAAACTAACAACTGTGAAGATTCAGAGGCTTCACTTTTGCTGTTCATTGAGCTGAGGGTGTAAAACTGCAGAAAGTCATTTTTGCTTCCCGGTTCCCACGAATTGGTACAAGAAGTACGGCCTTTTGAGCTCTGCCAGGAAAATTTTGTATCAGCTGCCACACAGCATCATAAAAACACTCCTATGCTCGGCGGAGCTGATAGCATCTAGAGTCAGGATCTCCAACCGGATTGCTCACATTTTTGTTCATCTGGAACCAGATCAGTCATTTATGGTCACAGAAAAGAGGGAAAGATGAATTTTTATTACCTAGGCTACACCCACATGATAAATACATTATTAAAACCGGAGGAGTCTAACAAAACATTCCTAGGTGTATTATTTGCTCAATTTTTTTTCTCCCATGAGTCCTGCGATACTCGGGAAGTGACCCAGGTGACAGTTTCAAGCCGTGACAAGGGTTACAAGC
>NW_009714231.1:329-28446 GCF_000703405.1 Apaloderma vittatum | reverse complement strand
TGACTAGCAAGAACGAGAAAGCACAGTGTGAAATACAGAGCACAGCAACTAATTGTTGAGAGTCAGCAACCCCTGCTTTGGGGACTTTGTTTCAAAGCAACACCCTCGCTTCTAAACAGTAAGAATCCCCCCAACAGCCACCTCATGCCCCAGAGAACAGTTCGGACAAGCCCAACTGAATAACTGGCAGTATTTGATAAAGCCACGGAGAGAATTCATTAGAATATCTGTATTTTGACAAGTGAAAAGAAATTTCTTCAATCAATTTTGTAAAAAAACCCACTATAGTATAATATCTCTTTACAGAGAAGTTCTAGGCAGACTTCTTCCATAGGGTTTCAATCTCATAATACAAGTTAGAACTTGTCGAGCTAATTAATAACTACATGTATGCGGTAATCCCAAAGGCACTTTGCCTCCAGAAACTGAGACCAACTCCTCGGACACCCGTTTGTGCAGTTACTGCAGCTCTCGGTGTCAGACAGAACAGCAAAAGCGCCACTTACCAGAGAGAAAAGATCGTTCTGCAGGCCAAGCCTGTCCACAGGGGGTAGGGAGAGGTCTTTGATGGCTGGTATTAAACTCTCCAGCATGTCGGGGCTATACTGAGTACGGTAAAACCCTACTGTTCCAAGGTTTAACTGAAAAGTACCAGAAGAGTAAAAAAAAAAAAAAGAAAAAAGTATTAGAAGGAAGGAACAAATGAGGAAATGCTTTTTAATTTTTTTTGGACCACTAGAAATTTTTCAAAGCGTTGCAGCTCAGAGAAGTCAGTTGCTATCATTTAAATAAAAAGAAAAAACAACTGGTAAGTAAGGGAGAGAGACTAAAGATTTCAAAAAAGGGCTCACTAGGAGGCACAGAAGACGAGAGACAGCCCGCGAAAGGAAATAGAGGCTACAGTTACAACGAGGGGTAAATCCTAACTGAACCAAGGGTCGCCAGGCACCAAGAAACAACAGGCCGGAGACTGGAGGTGTTAGAATGTGAAGTTCTGTAACCTCTCTCCCACTCCCTGCTCCATTCGACTTCGACAGAGCCATTTTCTTAAGAAAGGAGAGGAAGCGCCTCTGCCCAGCACGAAAGCGAGTGACGCTCCGACACCTGAGAGCTACGTGAGTGACCCGCTGCCATCCACAAGCATTTCACCGTAGGTGGTCAGATACTGGGGTTGGCTCATCAACAGTATTTGAAATAAACCAAAACCTCTGCTGAGCTCATCAGGGTGTCACTCCCTGTGCTTCTGCCATGATTCCGGCGAGTCCTCAGCACTGCGGCGCCGACTAAAATCCTCCAGACCAACCCGCTCTGCAGCCAGCAGTCAGTTCACCTCGGAGTGAGGTGGGTCGTCGCCTTCTCAGGCAGAAATGTCAAACTTTACCTTTGTTTGGGCAGTTTCAGAATTGTTCATCTGATGTCTTTATTCCCTTTCAGAATACAGCTCCGGCTTAAACACAACTACTCTTCAACCTCAGCCAGCTCATCCAGCAACAGTCCCAGCCAGTCTCTGTCTTTCCATTTTTAAATTCGGTTTGGCTGGTGTCCGCAGGAGACCTCAACGGTGAATTTTTTTTCACTAACAGGTACGTACTCGTCTGGTAACAGCCAGTAGAAAACCTTCACGCTAATGCAAGATCAACAGGACTATTTTTGCGCAGGATGGACTTTTAACTAAACGGTAGTTGCCACGGGATACCAAAAAAGCCACCACATTTCGACTCAAAAGCTGCCTCTAATTGCACACTGTTTTTCTGGGCTCAGACTCCCAAGAGGTTCAGGTTTACATTGTCTGGACTGCTCTTGGAAGGCAAAGGACTGCACCAAGCAAGCACTAGAAAAAGGAGCCAATATTTAATAGCAGCACAGAGAGGCCTCTCCATAAGAAATACAAGATTGCAAGTGGGGAAAGGGAAAAAGAAATAAAGAGAGGAGGAAAATGAAATACAAGGGAACACTCCAGTGACAATCAGGTTTATTCCTAGGAATATGTTCTCCTTTGGGACAACTCACCTTCACCCACTGGTCTGGTTTGACGTCTTTCAACACCAAGGTGAGCTCTGGCTTGTCCATCAATATTTGCATTTTGGCACAGGTGGGGTCATCACTTGTACAAATACTTATGGGCACCATCCACATTGGAAAATCCTCCCCTAAACGAGGAAACAATAAAAAGCAAGGCCTAAGGACACAAAAAATATAGAGTATGCACACAACGCCGAGAAACTCTGCCTGACGTTCAAAGAAGTTTCGGCAGCAGTTTAAGCACGGCTACTTGAATTTAAATCGAAAAGGCACAAACCTGAAGGGAAACAGCAGTTCTAGAGTTACAACCCAAGAATCTCTAAATCACCTTTCAAGCCAAACGTTTTCCTTTCTATAAGCATGGAAAATGGGTGGAAACTGTGTCTTTAAGAGCTGGCTTTTTTATTTCAGCACTGCTCCCAAATTGCCACAAACCCTCATTTTTTTTTCCTGCTCTCAGCACTCATCTCTCTTACCAGTATATGGTCCACTGGCACAGAATTTCTTCTGGACTAACTTCAACACTTTGTCATCTTCTTGCTGAGGAAAAAAAAAACACAGAAGAAAATAGAAAAAGGAAAAAGAATGATCAGAACATCTAATGTCAGCTTCTGTATATCACAATACATTCACGTGCCCTCTGTGAAATGGAGTAACTCGTCTTCTCCTCCAGAAAAAGGAGAAGAATCGCTCCGATGCATCACTCGCTGTTACTCTCACACCACACACATCCTAGTTCTCATCTGAATGCTGCCCGGCTTCGGCTGCCAGCCAGCAATCCTCACTCACCCTGCAATCTTGTGGAATAAGCACAATTGAACTGGAGGGAGAGGCGAAACGCGGGGCGAAGCGGAGCCAAGTCCTGCACTCCCTCCCCCACCACGCGTTGCGCACACAACGAGGGACCGAGCTCCACCAGCCAACCCCGAGCTCCTCGAGCGAGCTGCACCTCCCCTCCCTTCTGAACCAGATCCGTCGCTAAACTGAGCGACCCACTGAACCACCCCGAGCGAAGGGAATGCTTTAAATAATTGGGTATTGCTAAACTCGATCCTAAACTGCAGTTAAAAGGCCGAACTTTTTATGTGAAGCGCTGAAAAGCTGCATTTACCTGTTCAGCTTCCACATAAATGAGAGGAAATCCCATCTGTTTGGTCCATGTGTTCATCACAGCGGCAATGGGTTTACCACTGGCTTTTTCCAGGCTGTCCCAGAGATCCTCTGCAGAAGAAAAGTCTGACTAAGGATTCCCAAGCACGGCAGGTGCTATTAAGGACATTTAATGGGCACCAGGGTTGTGTTTTTATCAAATCGTAACAGATGACAAGCGAGATAAAGGAAACAGCTTAAACCACTCGAGGAGAGAGGGGAGAAAAAGGCTTCTTTACCAGTAGAAAAAAAAGCAATCAATACACACTGTGATAAAACACAACACAAAAGAGCATCAAATATTCAAAACGATAAACAGAAGAATCTTCTCCCCAAGTTTTCCACATATTTTGCCAAAAGAGCCGACCGAACAACGCGGCCTGTTTCTGATAGAGATACACAAAAAAGGTTTAAGGAGAGAAAGCTCAGCGAGACGTCAGGCGAGACTTTGAACTGTCGGAGCCTGCGCGCGATCAACGCTGCCAAAGGGAGCTTGCAAAAGGCTTCCTGGGCAAATCAGCATCTAGTGCTTAATTAGATCACTGCGCAGATGTTATCAACAGTCAAACGCAGCCCTCTCGGATCACCTCAGCCACACACTCCCGAGGCGGAGAACCCCCCGAGGATGCTGGACTCTGGCTGCGCAGGGGACGCACGGTATGAACCTGGAAACAAGCCAGTTATTTCCTTGGCATTTCAGTTATCTCGGGTGGAAAGGGAGCTGTTTAAGAATCCAGCGCTTTAGCACTTGAAGAGTTTGCCTCCAGAAATCGCTTCCCTTAAAAAGCACGTAATAACCCCCAGTTACCTGTGGCGGCCTTCCTCTGCTGGAACTTTGTTAAATATAAATTCATTCCTTTCCGGAAGTCCTGGGAACACAGAATTGAATATGTCAGGGCACTAAACGGAGGGTTTTTCTGTCCTCCCTCTGCGCTGCATTTATATTCAAGGAATCCTAGGACCAGTACATACACCAGTAACTTCTTTCGTATTTCCCCACTATCTAATTTCCCTTAGGTAAGTTCAAACTGAGTCCAAATACAGATTGCAGAAAAGTTTACAAAATACAGAATACACAGATTTACTTTTTGTTCCTTTCAAACGCTAATTTTAACTGCAAAAAGATTTCACGACAGCGTTTTTACCTCATCGCCAATGTAGTCATGGAGCATTCGGATGACAGATGCTCCCTTGCTGTAAGAAATAGCATCGAAGATTTCGTCTACTTCGGAGGGGTGGCCAACGCTCACCTGTGGCGAACAGGGTAAGCAGTGAGAACAATTTGAGCTGCCACGGGGTTTCCATTTAGTTTGTTCCGGTGTTTAAGGAGCTGACTTTTCTCGCTGAAAACCCACCCCTTAGCAGAATCTCCGCACCCAGGCAATTAAATTTATTCATGTAGGGCTTGGTTAGGGTTGGTTTTAGGTTAAATATAATTTTGCTGAGGTTTCGGTATTCAATCCAACGGACTTTGGGATCTTGCTTGAATTCTTTGGTTCAAGACCCACAGTTCCAGGAGCACAACACAGACACACCTGAGGTGGCCTCAGAAAGATGCCAGTCCAAGCCTAGCAAAGCTTGGGCTCCGGGCTATGCTGCACTCGGGTTGGTTTTGAGCACCAGAGTAAGTCAGGAGCTACTTGCCTGTGCTCAAGGGTCTGAAAACTGCCCGCTTTGATCAGAACCCAAATCAAAACTTAAGTAATGAGTTTTGATCACAACTTTGCCCTTTCAAGCCAACGGAGCAGAAGAACTCCAGAAGGAGCCTTCATCAGAGCCTCAAACCTCGCTGCTGAAACACTAAATCAAGCAGAGGAAAATCCACAAAGTGTAAACGCAACCTCAGATTTTTCCTTTGCGGCATGAATGACTGTTCCCTTTTTTCTTAATAGGAAAAAGCTTATGCGGAGCTGACAAGGAATTGAGACAATCTGTAGCGAGGCAGAACTTACTTCAATGGGATGACTGTTGTCTAAGGCATCAAGCTCTTGAGCTCGTGTGTAATCAGCAGAAACAAACTGAGTCCAGATGTCGTACTCCGGGAAGCAGTGATCTACACACAGGTATTCAATCCAGGAGGCAAATCCTTCATTCAGCCAGAGATGGGTCCACCATTCCTGGCAAGGTAAGAAGGCAGAATAAAGAACAAAATCCCAACAGCTCGATACAATCGACAGTAAGTTTGCAGCAAAGATAAGCCGTGAACAGCCTAGTGCCGTACAAATCGGAGAAACAGGTAACACCTGGTAGCACAAATTCCTCTCAGCCCAAGAGCAGGAATCAGCATCCCATAACTGTCTTCCTCTTAGGGTTTAGAAATTCCATACGGAGAACTGCACCAGGTACCAATGAAATTCCACGAGACTAGACTAGGGGTCAGAGCAGAGCCGCTGAGGGAACAGCCAGGAACGTGACTGAGAGGGAAAGGGCCAGCGGTGCAAGGCCACCGCGCAGGAAAGCTACAGAACCGTGGGCAACGCAACGACGGTGTCTTTCCCAAAGTGACCAGCAGCAGCTGCAGAACACTGATTTTGTTCTAGTTTGGTTGGTTATTTTTTGTTTGGTTGGGTTTCTTTGCTAAGGAGTATAAAGGAGAAAAACCTGGAATCTGAAGAAATGTTCTAGACCATGAAAACCTGTCGTCTAGCGAACAGTTCCAAGTTGTGTCTCACCAGCCAAAGGTGGGCTTTTGGTTTTTTAAGATAAGAAAGTTACGTCGACATTAAAAAATTCTAATATTGAACCGAAGGAGAGCTAAGGAAACAGGCTACGGATGCTGAGGAAGAAAACACCCTTTTCCAGAAGTGCTCTCACCAACCATTCTTTAGATGTAAATGGGGCGGCTGACTCAGAAGAGCGTGGCCACGGCGATACGGGCCAGGATGTAGGATCAGCCCAGCAAGAACTGCCGCTGCCACTATGAATGAAACATTTACCCCGGGGACGGTGGAATTTCAACAAGGAAAGCTGTTACTAAACTCTACACAGATAAGCTCCGCTTTATTTTTAGAGTGGAGGCTATCCAATTTTATTTTGCATTTCTGATCGCATCTGCTTGCAAGACAAGGTTCCAGCACACCCCGAACGGTTCCAAAGGACCACGGCAACTGCAAAAGAGATTCTTGGGCAACTGGGGTGGACTTTGAACTTTTTTCACCTCCCTGTTTTTCTCCTTTATCCCTCTGGCAACTTGATAGCCCACAAATCTACTGCTTCTCCTGAAAATAAGAAACTAATTCAGTATCAATTTTAGAGATTCTTGTAACTTTGATCCTTTCTCAAGCTTCCTGCCACCGTTCTCGATGGCCAGAGGACCACGAAGGGTTCGTGGGTCCCTGCTGGTCTCTAAGGCACTTGCTGGCATCTACAGTGTTGCCTGCTCACATGATGCTGGCTCTCCTTGCTTCCAGCTGCTCAACTGTGCTAAAAGCTAAAAATACACTACTTTCCTACTACTTTCCCATTTAAATATTGTGTCGCTCTCACATGGAAGCTCCTTGTGCTCCCACAAACAGGAACGGACACGGGTGATGACATTAAGGGGCACAGCACTGTAGTGAAGTCTGACAAACTTTCCTTCGTGATCTAATTAATCTGTACACTGGGATTTTTCCTCCATCCACTCACACTTAGCTTTAGCAGCCCAAAAAGCCAGAAGAATGCAGACTTGGGGCTCCAAACCCATCCTTTTTTTTTTTTTTTTTTAAAACAAAACACAGATTCCTTACAATACAAGAAACTTCCTTAACCTGTGAAATATTTGTATTCCAGCACCTGTTGGCAGAGTTTGAAAAGCAACGTCAGCTCTAATTAACAGAATAAGCCATTTGTTAACAGCAGAAGCTCTATCAGACACCGGTTTGAGGTTTTTAGCACTAAATGGAAGTTATTTACGGATTTCAGTCTTGCTGCCTCACATACGCTTCTATTCCCACCGAAATGAGTTAAACATCAAACCACTCAGAGAGCTGGCTCCCCACATTTCCAAAGTCACTCACATCAGTTACTATGAGCAACTTTGCAGCTACTGGACTAGAACAATTTGCAACGCTGAGCTGGTACCCACGTGCCTGCTTGGTATGAAAGTCTGAGGAGTGAGTCCTGCCTAAGCGACAGCAAAATAGCGGATTATTGCTTGTAAACAACCTGACTAGCCAAAACCACTTCCACGGAAGTGGCTCCCTCGAACTAGGGATATATTCAAACAACTGAGCATCGCTTCCATAGAAAAGATCTAGGAATAATCTTCTAAAGAACGTACTAGTAAAAGAAGAAAGTGGTAATAAAACACTACTTAAATATTCCATTTTCTTATGTTAAAGATAGCATGCCTGCTAGTCAGGGGCACTTGAACACACACATGATATGAAGCACCAGTTAAAGAAGACCAGAAGAACTTGTAAAGTGTTACATACCATGGTCACGAGGTTTCCAAACCACTGGTGAGCAAGTTCATGGCCTACAACCAGAGCAACCCACTGGCGAGATGAAGAACAGGAATTTTTGGGGTCAATGAGCAACGCAGTCTCCCTGTATTTAAGAGAGAAAGACAACTTAAGAGAGCAGGACGTGCCCAGGGAAAAAACACAATCAAAAGTAGGTTAAATTGTCTAAGCAAGCTAAAAAGTGATCAGTGCAACTGAAAAAAAAACCGAAAAGCTATTTCAGTTTAGCCATTAAATTATTCTGGTAAGTTCCACAGCTGTTGGAATGCTTTGGAGCAGTAATTCCTCACGGCATGCAAGAAGACAAGTGCAAAAACCCAGGTAGGAACAAGAAAGTTTATCTTTTTTTATTCTAAACCAGCTCTCACCTACATAAATCTAAGAACCTGGACTGTATCTCCCTTTGCACCGCGTGCCCGACGTGTCTTCTCCACCTCCCTCAGCCCCCCAGGAATTCCAGCTCCTCCAGGCTTCCCCACACCCACACGACCCGGCAGCAGGCACACAACCCCCCTGCCACCACCAGGCAGAAAGGATTCGGAGACTCGGAGGGTGGGGAAAAAAAATGAGCACCTCAAAACCTAGATGGTGCCTGCAGATCAGGCCAGCCTTCTGTCCCCAAAGGGCTAAAGCAAGCGTGCCAAACGGACCATAAACGGAGGGGGGAGAAAAAAAATTAACAGCATGATGAAGAAAGGCTTCCAAAAATTCTACTCATCCAGGACAATTTGCCTTTTTTCCTCCCACAGGGAGTAAAATACCAGATTTCATCAGAACTGCAAGAAGCAGACCAGTAATCTTAAACCTGGGCTCAAATTTCCCTTTCAGTTTTTTAAGGCCAAATTAAAAAGTTCAGCAGAAGAAATTCAAATTATTTCGAGTCCAAAGCTTACAAGACCAGTGTTGCACAAAACGAAGGAAAAGTCATTCTAAGAATGAGCACTGATAATGTAATAATATCAAGCAAAAGTACAAAGCTTGATCAGATGAAGGAAGAAAGAAAAAAAAGACCCAACAAACTCAAAACAAAGGCAAGTTAATATTTTCTTATTTACTCATACCCACATGGTTAGAGTGTGATTGCTAAATTTACCAACTTGCCTGCAACATAAAACAAGGAACTCTTCCAGCTGTGTCAGTAAGTAGGTAACTTTGACAGGGAAAAAAGGGGCCAAGAAAGTTCTCTTTTAGAACAGGCAGTGCTGCCAGACACTTAAAAATCTCACGCCCTTGGACGAGAGCTGTAAGAGCTCGTTCTTGCCTTCCTAAGATCTGTACCGTAACGCACGCTGCTGCAGGAGTCAAAATTCTCCAAACCGAAGCAAGAGTTGAAGGTATTTACTCAGTCTAATTTGGGCTGATAGCCAATAATTACAGCTCCCTAAAACTAATCCAATTACTTCCAAGAATTAGTGAACAAAGAGGGGGGAAAGACAGTATTTTAACAGCATACCTATAAGTAACAAGGCCCCAGTTCTCCATGGCACCTTTATAAAATAAATACAAAGGTTTATTGATATGGATACACACCTCTTCCTAAACGTTTAAAATTCAAATAAAATACAGTTCATCAATAAAGTGAGTTACTTTACCAGCAGCAAAGTCTGCAATAGCTATGAGATCAATTTTAGGAAGAGGGTAAGGAACATTGAAGTAGTCCTTATAAAAAGGCAGAGTTTTAGCAGCAACCTGTAAGAAACAAGAGGAGAAACGTTAGCTCGGGACGATCAGTAAAACTTGAAAAGTTCATGACTGAGACCAGCCCATGAAAGCAGCTCACATGAGATTTCTTCCAGAAGCCCCGCTCCCAGAGCAGGCTCCCACCCCCTTTTTCCTCCTAGGCTGTAGCCCACCCCTTCAGAACTTCCCATCATCTACGCACTAACGCCTGCAGCACCAAATCACATCTAAATTAAACTGTATGTTTTTGTCATTACAGGCGTTACATTAGTCCACAACTGAAATCCTGCTTCACACTGAGCCTCTCTGAGCTGTTAAAGCAAAAAAAACCACAAAACAACAAACCCCAGCCTTTGGAGCTTGGCGTAGGCAATAAAAGAGAGGAGGGAGCCACGTGCCGGGGATCGCCGCGGCGGCAACGGAGCCACCCTGAGAGCATTTACCTCTAACGCAAACTTTCCTTGTTCCGCTTTGCCCACGGGGGTGTAAACACGCACTAAGACGCCGTCGAGGGACCTGGCCTCTACAAAGTCGTATTCCCCCACCACGAACGCCACGAGGTACGTCGACATGACGGGGGTGCGGGCGAACTTCACTTCCACCAGGTTTTCGTCGTCCGGGTACGGCTTCCACGACGTTCTTGGGACATGAGAGGGAATTGGTTAATTTGGCGGCGCCGAAACCGTTCTTACGCGATACTTTTGACGAACCGAGTCCGTCATGATGAGTCACACGTTTAAAATGAAAGGATTTCTTTGGGGATTTTTAAACAGAGGCCATAGCATAGTTCCCTCTATGCCCTGGTGCGCACGTTGGGGTACTTTTATAATATAAAAGTTATAATCCATTGTTACAAAGGCAGTTGAACACTTCAGCGATCAGCTGCTGCCCTTCAGAGAATTAGCCACAGCCCAACAAGGCATCGGGCTTTCACTTTAATTCTGAAACAGAAACCATAACCGCGTGGTCAGAGGGCAAGGGTAGCCTCTGCAGGTAACTGTGGAAGTTAGCGACTGGAATAAAAAAAAAAATAAAAGGTCTATTTTTAAACTGACTTGCTCTTCTTGGGTAACATAATTTAGAAATATTTAAAGTAGCGACCTGAAAATGCCCACTTGTATTTGTGACAGAGGTACTCCCACTTGCGCATTTTACCCCAGTCCTGGTCAGAAATTCTGCCGAGCAGAAAACGTGCTTATTTATCTCGAGTGCTTATGGAGCCGTAACAGCTACGTAAACACAAAGGCTTCTTTTTTTTTCCCAAGCAGCACGTGGCTTGACATATGCCAAGATTTTTATTTTAAATCACCATCACCGTGGTTTGTACAACCTGTTTAAGGTTCTGTGCTAGTATCTGACCATATTTTAAAAGCTTTCTCAATTTCTTCCTGCTTACTAATGGCTAAAAAGACAGCCTGTATTCCTCAGTCTGTTACCGAGACACACTATTAACCATCAAATAATCAGCTGGTCTTATTAAAGCTTTATTTAAAGCACAGTTTACTTGCACATCAAGAACTTACCATATTTGACAAAGCTACTCTGTCTTTAGGAACCACCAAAGAAATATCAAATGTTGCCTTAATAGCAGGCTCATCCCAGCAAGGGAAAGCTCTGCGAGCATCAGTAGCCTGAAGGAAAGAAGAGCATCGAACAAATAAATCATGAGAGACCGTGGCAATAAAACACACACACAAAAATTCATCACATTTTACAGGCGAGAAGTTGGGTGACTGATGGCTGCTCATCGATGTGCTCTCTTCACCGACACTCTTGACCTCTGCATTAGAGCATTTTATTCTTATTTACTTCACTCTTGGTTAAAAAAAAACAAAACGGAAAGCAAGCAGGCAGCTGAAAAGCACTCTGTGCTCTGATGGAATTCTACAGTCTGAGCAAAATTTAGCAGAGTCATGATGGGAGCAAAGCTCAGTCATGTGAAAGCAGAGAGGGCACCCGGGCGTTCACAGGCCGTGCACACAAGACCACCTACTTATGCTCCGGCGGCAGCCTGCGCCCAAGAGATCTTCTCTCCGGGCTAGGTGAGAACTCCACGGTTTTACGTAACCAGACAGATAACTACGAAATGACAACGTGGTATAGAAAATGTCCGGGGTTTACGTAATACTTGAGACAGAATCTGGATGTCGTTAAGGCACTGAGATAAAGGCAGAGCGTGCTATTAGGAAAAATTTGTATACTTCCTAAAGGAAAGTTACAGAGAGGTATTTGAGCACCAGCTGGTTTTAAACATTGCACCTATTGTACATACACAACGCATCACAGAGCAGCGGCATCCTTGGCTGGGGAATTTGCCAGATCCAGAATTTACTGACCCTGAAGCCTCAGTGGAAAGGCTGCTTTTAGTACTACCCATCCACAGCAAGAGTAAGAACCAACTTAACACGGATTTTGACATTTACGCAGGGGGTATAGCTAAAGCTAGCGAGTCGTGCCTTTGCTTCTTCTAAGCCCAAGTCCTGCGTTAAGAAGGACACTCCCCAAAAACAAAAATATAGCCCATACCTCAAACTGAGTGACAGCAGCGTAGCGCGTGTCTCCGGTAGGGGTGGTGTATTTGCTTCGGTAAAAGCCTTTCATTTTATCATTCAACTCCCCTACAAAGTCTATCTTTAGCGTGCCCGTCCCTGGAACAGAAACAGAGGGGACATTGTTATTTGCATGTGTTAAACAGAACGTTTCTTCAGTCTGGACCTTCAGGCCAGGCTCCTCAGCTGGCCCATTGCTCTTCAGCTCATCTCCACCCATGACTTTTTTGCCAGCCTCCCCCAAACCCTTCCCTCTTCCGACACAAAATAGGCTCCAGCAGAGCAAGGTGGGCAAAGCCAGCCTCGGCGCAGCACTGCAGCATCGATTGAGACCAGAGGCTGCTGCAGGACTCATCCTCATCCTCCAAACACAACGCAAGAACCAGGAGAGAGCTACCTTAAGCCTTTTGAGAAATCTTCTCTTTGAGCGGAGCTCGCAAAAATATAGGACGACTACTAAGTATTAAAAGCATCCGACGAGATTGACTACGAGAGCCAAGATGGAGCACCGGCTGCCTCCAAGCTTCTAAGTCAATTAGTCTCAGGATTTATCCTGCTCTTGATGTCTCAGGGCAAAAGGGGAAATCTGATCTTGGTCAGAGAAGCAGCATGCCAACATCCCACGGAACCAAACACAGAGGTTTTATCACCCTGGAATCTTTATATTTGTATTTGTCAAGGTGAAATAAAACCGCTTTATCCAAACTGAGGAGCTGAGTTTCAATCGACACCCTCCTGGGAGCAAAAAAACCGTAGCAGTTTCAAAAGAATGAGCATATTCACACGTAAGAAAACACTGCAGTAATTCAGGTTAGCTCCTTCTTGCTGAGAGGAAAACAGATCATGAGTAGGTGACATCAGTAGCTGCTGAGCCAAACTCCCAATAGCTGGTAAATAATTACAATCACCTCAGGTGCTGGAAGCAAACATCACCATTAGCGAAACAACATTTTCAATTCCAGAGGCTGACAAAGCCACTTGTGGTGGACAGACTCTAGGGAGCCCTACGTTCACTGCTAGAAACTTCAGGGAAGACAGAGCTACCCTACTCCAGGTTCTTCAAGCACAAACACCTTAAACCCATGGCTGAAACAAGCAGAAAGCGTGAAAATAGCTCTTACCTTTCTGAAGAGTACTAGGAAAGGAGAGAGTAACCTTCTCATCCTCATTCTGGTAGTTGAACCCTGTGGCATGTACCTCTGGAACACAAAAAGAGACGACTTGCTTGGAAATAAGCCCCAGAGATGTTTTTGTAACTCATGAACGTTTCTAATTAACCAAATCAGCGGAACCCAACTGTAGTTACTGAACAAATCAATGCAGATTTTGACTCGTCCAGAACGATATGAATGCTACCGAAGAAACACCGCCCGTTGTCGGAGTTCCACATGATCTTGCTTCAGACGAATAAATCTACCACGTTTACATCAGACTACAGAGCCCCAGCCCCAGAGCACTACCTCTGCTTGTGATTTATTTTGCTGATTTGCGGATCTCACTTTGGAAAATACATCGATATCCACGGCAAGGCGGGTTTTGTTTGGTTTTAACCACAAAGGAAAACAAGATGTTGATTTTATTTAAAAATTGCCTTCAGAACCAGGGGCCTACCTTGGAGTTTACACACCATTCAGTAAGGGCATCCAAAAGCAACCCGACTGCCACGCAGGACGGCATTTACACAGCATCACATCTACTCCCAGGTGCAAATATCCAGGCCAGGCTGGATGGGTGGGGGATGGAATCAGTCTGCAGCAATTCAACTGCCGCCACATCCAGGCTCCTTCAACATAAAAAGTCTAAAACAGCTCCGGAGGACCTCACTTGATGAGTTTTGTTACCTGTGTCACTCTCTACTCAACCACCAGGCCAGCCAGCTCTCGCCGAGAAATGCAAATCCGCACCCAAACAAGCGAGCGGCGCCTCCTACCACCCGTCAGCATCTCGAACTACCGACCCCAGCGAGCCCGGACACAGTGACAGCTCTTTCTAGGCGGACACGCCAAGGTGTAATTCTAGATTTAGAAACACAATAAACATTTGGCAGTCGAGCACAGTTTTGAAAAGATACGGGCCTCCTAAATGACAAAGCTTGTTTGAAACAACAATTTAATTCACAGAATAACCTGTCTTCCACGCTCAAGTATCGCTACGAGAAGCCAGGTATTTGGTTTCAGAGGCAGCTCGGGCTGCGCACTCGTAAGACGTTCAGCTAAGTTGTTCCATATGTGACAAAAGGAACTGGAAACATGTTTTTATTTTTATAAAATTCAAAGCGCTATTTATTCTGGAATAGTATGATTTTAGCCTTAAGTCAGAGCTAACACCAGCCTCTGCTTGCAGAGAACATAAATACAGGAACGGCATGAAGGCATTAGTCTTAACTACTGGTTTCACAGTGCTCTGCTCGGCGTTTAATCAGAGTTAAGCACCATGTTAGGGTACGTAACACAGAAATGCTTACAATAAAACAACTCCAGCTGTAAAGGAAAAAAAAAAAGTGGTTCAGAAATTCAAGAAGAAAAAAAAAAATCATACATGATCACGCTGAACTTTAGACTAGTAGTGTGTGCTGAAGAGTTCCAAGATTTTTAAAACCAACCGTAAGAGGGATGAGATAGACCATCAAGAGAGAACACATGCCAAGGACAGTGAAATGCTGGCAAGCAGTGGGAAATGAGCAACAAAAAGTCAAGGCTTAGCTTTTCTTCTTGTAACTCTGGGGAACAGTGAGGCAGAAAAGGAGACTCTGTAAGAGAACAGGAGAGAAGATGTTCAGGAGAAGCCCAGTAAGAACAGCACACTGGTCAGAGCGGGCTTCCCAGCACCAGAGCGCGGAGCCGGTCGCCGGCTGCATCGGTCAGATCAGTTGGATCCAGGGAAGTTTGACCCTGGCGATCTGCAGAGGCTGTTCTGTGACAGCGTGTTCGTGATCTCGGCCAGAGGGAAGGACGGGCTGAATACCTGTCAGGAATTTCTGTCTGGCTCTGCCTGAGGAATCCTGCTGCTGGAAAACCTGCCGACACCGAGCTGTCAGCCCACGAAAACCTGAGACAAAGTAATGCAGAGACACTCCCCTCCACGTATCTTAAAACGACCCCAGCAAACCAAAAACATTTTTATCTTTTTACAGCTTCTAATGGAAACCTTTTACAGCTTCTACTGGAAATCTGATACCGAAGACAAACAATATCGTGACTTCGGGATCATAGTTCCAACCTAGTGAAACTGAGAAATACAGAAGAATGCATGTTATGCAGACCTCCTGCCAAAAGCTGACAATGAATATCAAGTTTCCACCCCTCCCAAACGGGAAGTCTTCCTAAATGTATCCGAATGTGTAGCTCCACTCCTTTACAACCTTCTCAACCCGTACTAGGAAAGACACAGGTGACCAGTGCCCGTGCGAGAAGAAGGTGAAGACTTTCAGGGTTGGTTTTTCCTCCCGCCTGCGAGGAAAGCACATTAAGACATTGCAGCGAGCAACCTCGTTTCAAAGAGCTTCTCAACTTCAATTTCACAGCCTTGGATCCCAGTTACCCTAAGGTTAGAAACAATGTTCAAACAAGTTACAGTTTCAGTAGGTTGGGAACTGGAGTATCCTGATCCAGGGCTACAGTGGGAGTCCAGGACAGCCCCATGAACCCCAAAAAACAATGGCAAGTCCAGCATCCAGAAGAGCATCTTTCTACAAGATAATTTCCAGGGTAATTTATTTTTTAATTCTCAAAGCTGCTTATCTACAAATTTCTAAAATCTGCAGAACATAAACGGAAGATTCAAGGTCGCTTTTTTTTTTCCCCCCTTCAGTACCAATAATTTAATCCAGAGCAAAAAAAAGAACCATGGAAAACCATCAACAATACTTTTTGTTAAGAGTTTAAGAGAACTGCTTATAACAAAGATGTAATTGCAGTAAAAGGCTGTCTGAATTCCTAACAGTGTTGAGTACAAAAGCTCCTGAAGAGAACAACACAATTTTGGCAGCCTACTAACTTTGGAGAGTTTGGCACCGCAAGGTTGCAAGTTAATCACTAGCACATTAGTCCACAGCCTGGGCCGAGTCGCATGAGAAAATAAAAAGCTGCTACTGCCCCGCGTCTTCGGCAAAAATGCATAAAAATCGGATCTAGCAACCCTCCCAAACTCGGAGCACTACGTATCCAGTTTTACAGCAGCGCTGTAAATAAATCCTGGTCCTTGGGCAGAGAACTTCCTGCAGTGACACAGTAACCAGGCGGATACATCACTTAACGATCCCCATTTCTGCATTACGTGGTTATAAACGCGGATCCCGGCCAGAGGTTTAACGCAATGTCAGAACGTGCCTGCGTTTCGAAGCGAAGACACAGCCAAGCGGAGGAGATGGAGTTTTTCTGAAGTAGCCCTCAATCCGTGGCACGGGCAAGTCACAGGCAATTAACACATGGTGGCTTAACGAACTTGTATTCATTAACCAAACCGCAGAGACTGGGTGCACTGTGCCTACTCCATCTGCAAAACCAATACATCTGCCTAAAACCCCAACGCGCTGAGATAGCACACGTCCTCCTTCAGCATCGGCCACTGACTGACGCCGATGCAATTCCCAAGGTGCTTTCACACCTTTTCATGTGTCTCCAACCAGCGGTTGCGAAATCCTTTCCAGGAGTTGGAGGTAATCTTCTGTCTCGGAGAGGCTCAAACTGTCCATGCCAACGCAGCCCAGGCCTCCTTAAAAAAACAACCAAACCCAGCAGCCTACATTCAAAATGCTGTCACACCAAGTCCTCTCCAGAAGAAAGGATGAAGATGAGGTTTTCCACACCAATGGAAGGTTTCACAATTGGCTTCAAGGAATCTGGCCTGCTGCAGGCAGAGACAGCAGGCTCGTTTTTCTCCCCTGGCCCCAGCTGCACGTCCCCATCCCCTTCCTCCCACTGGCCTCCACGTCCAAGCACCAGGATCAGGAGGATGATGTGTCTCCAAGCTGCCCTCCCCAGTTTGTGGCGGCAGTTTTTGGGCCACTCAAGGGTACGAACACCGACAGAAGGAAGGGAGTGAGGACAAACGCTGCTGCCTCTCTCCACAGTGGCACGATCACACAGAATCCCAGCACGGTCGGGGTGGGAAGGGGCCTCTGAAGATCATCCAGTCCAGCCGCCCCGCAGGAGCAGGATCCACCTCGGGGAGATCCCACGGGAACACCTCCAGGCGGGTTTTGAAAGTCTCCATTTACGGAGACTCCACAACCTCTCTGGGCAGCCTGCGCCAGCGCTCCGTTACCCTCCCAGTAAAGAATTATCTCCTTATGTTTAGGCTGAACCTCCTCAGGCTGAATCTTCCAGTCCGTGACCATTTCAAGCCGCCTGATGATCGGCGTGAGGGGAAAAATCACTCGAGTACTCCCGGGTCACATTGCTCGGTTTCCCCCAAGCCCTACTCCTCTTCGGCTGCAGTTTTAAACATCAGCTGAGGCTCTGGTGTAACCAGCACCTATCCCGAGCTCCAAGCATGTCCCTACCACGCTAGGAAGGAAAAAAGACTAAAATAAAGAGTTTTGGCCTTAAGGTTGACCTTTAAAGGTAAAAACCAAAGTTCACTTGATTATTTCTGCTAAACAAACATCGCTACGGTTGCCCGTAATTTTCTGCGCGGCACTGCCAACTACTACCCTCCAACCACCTCTAAACTTAAGAAGCTGCTTTAGATCTCCCAGTATCTGAAAAGCTTTCCAAGCTGAAGACAGTGGAATTCACCGATTATGACTCCACGACTCTTGAAAGAGAGACTCACAGGGAGCCCAAACGATTCAGCATTCTGCGAGTACGAAACCCTATCCCTTAAAATTTAACTTGATTTCAGAATGCCTTCTCCGTTCTTCATTTAGCTGAGCAAAGCCAACCAGCACAGACACACCTCAAGGCTACGGCTGCACTACAAATATTTGACTATAAATGCTGAAAAGGAGCTTCTGGGAAAACGCAAAACAAAACAAAACAAACTGCCCATTATGATTAGTGGGAGGAGCCCGTCATAGCTTTAGCAATGGAAAACTCAGGCTTTTGAGTCACTTTGTTCCGTTGCAGCACACCTGGCACAAGCAGCAACTCCACAACCTTCAGTTACAACCACTCCACCAATTTTATGACGAAAGAGAATTTTTCTACTCCAAGGTACCGTGTTATCAAGCTCCTGGTTTGTTACTCACTGTTACTCAACTGTGGATTACACAGCAAAATTCTCAGCTTTGACTTTAAAGCTTCAGAGATCCTCCCTCAGCTTCCTGTCAGGTATTGGGCAATAACCTGATTTCCCTGCAAATCTGCATTAAAATTCCTAAGACCAAGTTCTACCCTCTGCTGTATCCATCCTTAGAAGAGTGAAAAGGGGAAGGAAAACACGTCCCACAGTTCCAGTTCAGATTTCTGTCGTTTTACAAATCACAGTGCGGTGGGCACTCAAGACTAACGAGAATTATTAGGACAAGAATAAACTATTCTGCACAAACACCAACAGATCGCCTCCACACCCAAGGGAAAGGTATCTGTCCAACAAGGAGGTCTCTTCTTTCACACAGCGACTTCTCGGAACAGAACCACACCTGAAAGAAGATAAGAGCCCAACTATCTTTTGTCTCACCCTCACAGCCTGGCGGGAGACAAATTCTTCCCCGCTGAGGTGCAGAACTAAAAGCAGCAACGATTCTTCACGGGAGCCTTTAAAGCAGCAGACGTCACCGCTCCCTCGTTTTCAAACCCACCCTCGCTCACCCAAGTAACTAAATCCCACCGCTCTGGCCGCTATTTCTGTTGGTTCATGGGACTCTACTTCATATTCTGGGTTTGAGACCAGTTATACAATTCCCATCCACAGGCTGCGCACAATAGAAGCATTAGTAAGACCGACTTGATCTGTATCAACAGGTGCCAGCAAATCGCCTGCCAATTTCATGCAATTTTACTTCCAAAGCCATTACACTAGTTGGCAGTTTACCAACCCGAAAGATATGTTTTAACCCCACGGAGCCTGAGCATAATGCGCCAAACATGAAAAAAAAAAAAACCAACTTAATGACACAGCGGTTTGAGAGTCGAGCGCTTACGCCACAGCGACACACTCCCCTGCGCCCAGAGTGCCCTGTTCAAGGCTGTCTGAAAAGTCAGAACGAAGGAGTTTAAGCCACAGAAATTCACTTCCAGTGCACTCGAGTTTAAGTCTCCACTACGCTTCACTTTTAATACTTTGAAGTTACAAGGAGGGAGTACAAAAACAGACCCCTATGAGAGGGAAATGAGCTCAAAACAACAAAGATCACACATGAAAAAAGATGCCCTCTCTATCTTACCTATATTTTCCGATTTGACTGGAAAGAGGCCTCACCACCAGGTACCTTTTCCATTTATTTTCATTTTCTCAATGACAAAACTAGGAATTAAGAGGTAGTTTGGGCCTAGGGCAGGGCAGTAGATGGAACAGACTCCACACACACTCCTCTATTACTACCGCTCTCGTTATCGCCTCATTACTCAGTATAAGAAACAGCTCCGGGAGCACTCAGCAACACCGGGCACCCAAACAACTCGTGCGTGTGAGAGGCGTGAGGGACCGGAGCGTCAGGGCACAACTCGGGAGCACAGAGGAAAAGGTTTTTCTATTTTTCCGCCCTTGGGACAGCCGGATTCCTGGCTCCTCGGGAATGCTCTTCTCTGCCGCCCTCTCTCGCTGCAGCTGCCCTTCTTGCGCTGAGCTCCAGGGAACGCGGCCTCGGGAGAGCTCCCGGTTGGCCTCAGCACCACGTGGCTGCTTTAAACTGTGCTTTTAAACTGTGCTCAAGTCCTCTGGTTTCATTAGCACTGTATTTAAACTTAAAACGAGTCAAGCTCACTTAAACGCAAAACAAGAGAGAGGCCATCACGGTTGCAAGGGGATTCTTTTCCACCTCTCAATCAGCTCACGCTTCCAATTGCTAAAACTTTCTGTGCACCTGCTCATTTTCCTTAAAATACAACTGGGGAAGATGTCAACGACTGACTGTGTGCCTTAAACGCACGCTGCTGCTTCCAGTTCTCCAGTCATTTCCAGCCTTTCGCTGACGCAGATCCAAATCCTTGTCTCCGCCACCCAATCACCTTTTCCACGTTGCCCTACCCCTGGAACATCCCGCTAAATGCCAATTAAGTGTCTTCTGTACTTTTTCAAATCCTTCCCAAGGAGTATTTCCTCCTGCAGGTCGTTGCTGCTGCTTTCCTTACCCAAGCCTTTGTCACCAATTTGGTCGATATTGCCAGGTCCACAGGTACAGACACGTTCTCACATGGTCACCCAGTATAAAGGTAAAAAAATAACGTAAAAAAGAGTCAAACAACCTTTTGCCTACACAAGGCATGACAGAGCAGAACGCAGATCTCAGGGAAGCTTGAGGTAACTCTTTTAAGCACAATGCAAACAGTCCTGATGAGAAGATAACGAAGGTTAGCTAATTAATTTTTGTGCTTCTAGGGGTAGGTTAGCTTATCAGACCATTACGCAACGTTGCAATCAAAGTGGTTAACTGTTGGCAAGAGCACCTCACATCAGAAACGAAACGGATCAGCGCGTTAAAAACTCCAGGAGCAAAGCAACCCTACCTTCATCTCCTTCCGGCGCGTAGGAAGCTGTGATGATGTCAATGTCAGCACAGTTCATCACAATCTGGTTGGTCGCCTGTTTCACCTGGAAAAGAAAAAATTTGTCAGGAAGAAGCGGTGCTCCCCTGAGCACTCTTAGGTAAGCATTCCCCGCTCCCTTTAATTTAAAAAGTCCTGCGTCGTCAAGCGTTTGAAATAAAACTTAGTGCTTAGGAGAGGTAAAAAAGAAAGAGATGTTTCACTGGCTGCTCTCATTTGTTCCAGAACATGCGCACTTGAATCACGCTCAAGCCATCTAGGCCTACTTATCAACACTGTAAATTATTTAAGGGAATGAACTGCCTGTTAAAAATTGCTATGAAAGCTTGACAATAGGGTCCTTGTACATGCCTGGAAATCCAAGACCAATAAAAATAGATAGAGAGCCTGTACGCGTCCTTTTCGAGATGACCTACAGGAGACTAGTGAAAGCCTTTGACCACAAACGTACATCTTCTGGAGACGATCCGAAGTACAACCTCTCGTACTGTTCCGAACGGTCGGCACTACGAGAACTCCTCAGGCTCAGAACATCTGCTAAGAAATTCGCCTTTACATTTTCCTGACAGCTTTCCTTCTGCCAGCTCTTGGCTCCACGCACTTTGCTTTATTTAACAAGTGGCCAGCTCCCAGCGTAGTAATAAACTGTCTCGCTGTGCCAGCTTTCTATTTGGATGCAAGAGCTTGAATACAGAGGAATTCAAATTAAAAATCAATTAATTACAAAGGGGTAAAATATTTAGGAATTAAACTAGGAATTATTTAGAAACTTAGGGCTGAAACCACTGGAATCATCACACTAGATCAAGTGCGTAATCGTGCTAGTTCAGGATAAAATTTCTAGCAGAACAACAGCAGTTCTTTAAATAAAAGAGCAAGAATTTCTACAGCAGTCAACTAGAGTTTAACTCCCACACAAAGGAACTTCCTACCCTTCTTACCCTAAGTAAGTTCCTTAAAGAATAAGGACTCGGATCCCTTCCTTGGCTTTTCACTGCTACAACGTTCAAATGCTCCATTAACACCAGCACCACCACTGGTTCCCGTGAACCAGGAGCTCCGCAAAGCGCTCTGCCCGTGCACGCCAGCTCACTGCTCAAGCCCCTGAGCGTGCGCCCATTTATTACGGGTAAAAGCCAGAAGAAGCTGAAGTGTCACAGCTGAAGCAGACCCTTATCACTGTGCCGTAAAGGAGCCGGGATCTCCACGAGATGAGTGAGCAGGAGCAGATATCCAGTCCTAAACTGCTCGACTTAGGCTGGCTGAAGGAATGTGTACACACAAACCAAAGTCGAGCCTAGTCAGTGATGAGAGGCTTAAGAAATTTAAATGCATAACTTCAGAGGTGCACCCGCATCATAAGAACGGTCTATCTAGTTTAATAATCTGTTAACCAAAGGGCTAATCCCAGCTAATCCCAAGGGAAGCCAACCCCCACGGTGGATGGTGAACACCCGACGAGCCTAACTCTGAACTATCTCACCCCAATCGCCAACTTTGCGTCTGAAGCGAACGTCTCTGGCTTACTCCTATTAACAGAACTGTTTGTATAATAAATATTACGTAAGGGCTTATACTTCTTGACAAGCCTAACTATTGGTGAATCTTTCCAAATCCTGCTTGTCAGTCACCCTGCAGCACTGCTGAGGAGCTGTGTGCTGTTTTCACCATGCTGCCTCTTTATGGTAATAAAACCAAAACAATGTTACCTAATAATACTTCACCTGATCCAAAAAAAAATTACATGCTTGCAAAGCATAAAAGGAGCAAGTGTAACAGCTGAAGTGACACAGGTTAGACTCGATGCTTCTAGTAAGGTTTTACAATCCAAAATCTACTATTTTTTTTAATTTCAGTTTGGTGTGCATGAAACTAAAGGATTACAGCACTTGCCAAACCCTAAGATCAAAGCCCAACAATTCTCATCACTGTATTAGGGTTTAGGGTTTTTCAAGGTCTCCTAAAACACAGAAAAACCAGGATGAGAAAGCTTTTTATAAATGTCTAGTAGAGACCTTTATTCGATCTGCAAATCCAAATCTCTCTGGATTAAGAATTCAAGATGCATAAAGAGCTGTCCAAATTGCAGACAATGCTGGGTTTAACAATAGGCTTGATCTTAAAAAACAACATCTTCTGAGGACAGAAGAATTAGCTGTGTAGCACTGTGCCTGCAAAAAAGAAAGTTTAGGTTTAAGCAGAGACAACTTCAGAGACTCCTTCGAAAGGCAATTACCTATTTTTAGGCTTTTTCTTACCTCCTACAAATATCAAGCCAATTTTACAGAAGAGTGCAAAGCACCAAAAAACATTTCAAGGGACTGAGTGAACGGGTAGCCTAAACAATATTTACCCTCTGACCCTCGAAAAAGCAAAGGCACAATGCAGCACGCACATCCAAATATTGCCAGTGTGGCGCAGCACACACTGTGGAGGCTCTCGTAACTTAATTCAGTGGGGGGAAAAAAACCCCAAACAACAAAACAGTTCTCTTGTTGGCACCCAGGCTCTGGCACGAGAGCCTCCTCCCTCTGATCCACTAAAAATAATGAAGGACAGACACACCTGTAAGAACAAAACAACGCTATAAACCGCCCAACATACTTAACTTATGAGCATTTAATCTCACAAGACCTGTAGCCTCACGCTGACAGACAGTGTGTATCGCGGAGATGACGGAATGTGTTTTACTGTAAGCGATACCTTGAAACCGCTTTTACGTTCCTGCTAATACCGTGTTTTGGAAAGACAAATACGCTCCTCATGAGGTGCAAAGAAAGCATCTCGCTGCATACAGCATCACCAATTCTGAAGCTGTAGCACGTGTGTGAACTGTCACCCTACTTCGCCTTGCTCTAAAATAAATTTACTCTTCCCCAAGAGGTGGCTGATCAAGGCAAGAGCAAGCCCCCCCTGAGCGGTTTTGCCATAAGGCTGACGCGCTTCAAAGCAGCAGATCCTCTAAGACCAGTATTTGGGATGAAGGAATCTTTCCAAACTTTAAACCTGTTGATGAAACTCTAGTAACGCTCATCAGAATTCAAATACCTGCTGAGATCAGCCAGATAGCACAGGCAGGTCTGCCCTGCAATAAAACCACAGACCTTTCAGATGTTTTAAGAGTGTCCGTGACCCGCTGGTCGGGGAAGATGACACATCCCCTACACATCCACATTCGTGCTCAGCATTTGCTTCTGAGAAGGAAAATTTCACCCAAAAGGAGATAACAGCTTGAAGTTCCCCCCAAAAGTTTTCCAAGGTAACATTAGTTGATGGAAGAAAAGCTAAAAAAGGCCAAACAGGACTCAAAGGATGCTGTAAAGCTTTTGATTTCCACTGGTTATCAGGGCAGGAAAGGGCTCGATGGAAAAACCTTTAGAAACAAGAATCTGAATGGCTTCAGCCTACTCAAAATACCGGATGAGGTGCACCAAAAGACATCTACAGTCAAAACTAATTCTCTAGAGCCATTCATACGACTGGGTAATTAAAATCTTGTCACTCAGCTCCTGAGTCCTTTTCTAAACGTAGCTTTATAACAAGCACATATGTTTTTAGCGTTTTACTCTCTAAAAATAGGCAACTAAAATTACCTCAGTTCTGTTCTAGGACGTATGTTTCTAAGAATTTCAAACTTCAATGAGAAAAAGAATAAGGAGCTTTATTAATCCGCATTTGGAGCGAATTATGGTAGCCAAGTAGTAAAATTACCAAGGCCACAACTAATTGGCCCACTGGAAATATTCACTTCACGCCAAGGAGCATCCAACTACACCCATCTCTAGCAGCCACACACACTTCAAAGTGTCAAATTCACAGAGACTAGTAAATCCCTTTGTAGCTACGATCAATGCAATCATCGTAGCCTTATGAATTACAGAACTCAAAGAGGCCTTTTCGGGGGAGGAGAAGAGCAAACGCAATCCTGGTTTTGAAGCTCGTGGCTTAAGGGTACACACAGAACCCCGAGGTCCTGACTTTGAAACACCAGACTCGAACACTCAGCGTGGCAGCTTTAACGCTCGAATTCAGATCTAATTCCATGCGCTGGAAAAGTAAGTCACAATTCTGAGCAACCTGACCATTTACTGGTACCAGACCCTTCGCTCGCAAGGGATACTGAGCACAAATACTACACCCATTAAGCTTAATTTTTCAGGGTTTACATACGGGAGTGTCACAATTAATCTTTAACTGGCATGCAGCAGAACCAGAAGGCTACACATTCTTTAGCAGATACTGCATAATTAACTTATAAAAAGCAACAGATACAGGTTAAACATTACTAACTATAACAGAATATCCTTAAGACCTATCAGAGGGGCTGTGAATGATATTGAAAAGAGCTGTCTAGCTCAGGTTGCAAATCCTACTTGAAAGTTAAGAGAGGTTGCTTTGCAACCAAGGAACACCTCAGTGTCATTTCCAACAAAAGAGATGAATCATGGCCCTCTCCAAAGGAGGTAATTTTATAGAGGTGAATACCAGGAAGTTAAAGACAACCAACCATGCACCTTTCTACAGCTCCACCACTACACCCTGCGCCGGACAGGTGATGGTTTGGAGCCGTGACAGCATTAAGAACTTCCATTTAGAAGCTTAAAACAACCGTTGAACTTTGGGAGCCAGATGTTTGTTTCTGTTGCTACTTACTCATGTTCGCCTTTTCAGCACGATGCTGAAGCAGAGAACGGGCGCACATCCCCCTCTTTGTTCCAGCCCTCAGTTGGGCCTCCCAGGAGTCAAAAGCAGAACGGAAAAAAAAAAAAAAGTTGACCCAGACACTGAGTAATACGAGTGCGCCGCACTGATAACGAGACCCTGAGAATCAATTAAATCTCAAGCCAACAGATGAATAAAGTAGATGAAGTTATTTCCACCAAAAAAAAAAAAAAAAGAAAATCCTAATTGTGCTCATTCAGAAACATCCACACACGCCCAACAAATCAACAGTTTAAAATGGTAAAAGATGACACAACTGGCAGAGCGATCACAGGATTGTGAGCAGGCGACTGTCGCAGCTCAGGATCTGCCACCGACATGCGGCGCCCGATTCCCCCACAGCCACGCTTGGCCCTGGCTGTGATAACAGTTCCCTGGGAAATAGCTCATCTCAGCTAAGGATTTGGGGGATTTTCAGTGAAATAAATGGCAATTACACACTGTCACTTGATATAAATGCTGCACAACTCTACAGACTTCAAAAATATCTCAAGTAACTGGACCAAACTTAATATATAGGTTTGCAGGTACTTAACAAGCACAGTTTCAAAAGGCTACGAAATTAAACTATCAAGGGACAGACTTCAGCATCGTTCCTTTATCAAGAAGAAACAAATACTAGAGAGAGGGCCAATGCCTCAGCCTGAAACTGGGAAGTGCCACAATGAACCACACACACGCATCATTTCTTTTTAAGGCTTTGAAATCTCTCTGGTCACTGTTGCCACTGAAGCAACAGCCTTATTTTTCGAATCACAAAAGGCTTTATCCTCCAAAACTTATTTGAAAGAGCCATACAAGTGAAGGCAAAATGTTTAAGTTATTTATATGGACAAAAGCCAACACAAGTGTACTACCCCAAAGGTGAGGCTGGGTTTTTAACATTTTTTTAGGCCTTGGTGCTCAACACTTACCAAAAATCTACACAGAG
The DNA here is from genome assembly GCF_000703405.1 of Apaloderma vittatum. Taxonomy (NCBI): domain Eukaryota; kingdom Metazoa; phylum Chordata; class Aves; order Trogoniformes; family Trogonidae; genus Apaloderma; species Apaloderma vittatum. The sequence goes on along the minus strand of NW_009714231.1, from coordinate 2,300 downwards.
GGCTGCCAAATCCTATTTAGCGGCTGTAAGTAAGAAACACAAACTGACTGATCAAGTGTTTGCTCGTAATATCTGGACTTAACTCACTAATTCCAGTTTGCTATTAAAGATGCAAAATAACAAAGGAAACAAACGCTTCTGATGTACCTAACGTAAAGCTTCCCTAATCTTGTGATTAATCATGATTTATTCTGGTGCCAGAGTTTCAGTACTCACCCCGCAGGTCAGAAAGCATCACTGGTTTAAATATCTGATGTGGATTGCTGCCTGTGCAGCCATTACCATACTGGACTGAAGCAGAGGGACTATAATATTCTCGGTTGGTTATAGAAACTGATACCTGGATCTTCCAGAGCAGGCAGTGTATGTCCTTCCCTAATCAAAATCTGCGAAATTCCAAGTTTGCGTCTTAACATAAAATGACTTTTCCCTCAGTACGCTGAAAACAGAACGCCTCTGACCAGCCCCCCTCCACCTTAGCACAAAGTGCTAGCAGAAGTGCCCAACCGGTCCCTAATGGAACCCATCAGAACTGAAAGCACACAAATGGGGTTTTTTATGTTTTCTAGACTCAATCCCAGCTCAATGACAAGCAACTAGTACCCATTCGCATACTCTTAAGTAAGCCATTCCCTTGGACAAGAAGCACCCTGTCCTCCTCGTCCTGCAGGTGGGCTGGTTGTTCTTTTCTCCATTAAGGTCAGAACAGTCACCTCCTCCTTTTCTGGAACGTGCCTTTATCACGGCTTTGGACACTGGCAGCCACAAACTTCCCCAGGCTTCTAACTCAAGGCAAGTGTGCCAACACTTGCCCTGTGTCCCTTCTTGCATCTCTCCTGTATTTACTTGCACACAGCTGGGACGTGGCCTCACGATTCTTTGGACTACGGTGGTTAAAAGTCATTTAAAAAATAAAAGTATATACTTTAGATATGTTTTTTAAAACACCCTATATTTTTTTCATTCTCTTTACCATAGGAACACCATGATGCAAACAAGAGGGTTTTTTACAACCTGGAACCTGCGAGATCAGTGTTCTTCCTTAACACGTGCCTCAGCTGGTAGGAAAGTCCAGGATTTCACATCGTCAGGTGCTATCCATCGCTCTAGGAATTTATTGAGCAATCCCTTGAGCAGCAAGCAATATTAAAAATAGCTCAACAGGACTAAAATCTGCAAATCTATCACCATCTCCACAAGAAGCCTTCAAATCCTCGCTATTCCTGGATCCGAACTAAGTTTCCAAGGCTGCTGCTCACTACTACTGTCTCCTCGGAGGCAATGATGGCTTAAAAAGCCACTACTCCCCTCCCCCCGAGTGTTATTTTTAACCTGGATGATTTCAGTGATCCCATTTACAGCACAGCCCCACAGCTGTACCAGGGCTGAGGAGCAGCAACTTGGGTGCAAAGACAGGAATAGGTGGCTCGGATTAAGGCGGAAGAGATTGGGAATTTCTCGAGCTGGCATTTTCACCCAGGCTGACGCGCTGTCAGACAGAGACCCCAGCAACAGCATCAGCCCCCGAGGACTCGAGCTAGAGCAAAATCCTCGAGGTGATTTACATTTTCAATATTTCTTCCACATGACAGAAACTTACTCATCTCTGGTTGTCTTCCGCCAGGTCTCAAAACTCCCAAGAACCACTATCATCCACAGCCCTCCCCAACTTCCACAGACACTCGGGGCAGAAGCACTTGCTCTCTTCCGTACCTGTGCTTCCGATTCAGCGGTTTTATTACCCCGATGTTACCTCATTTTTAAAACAAGATCTTAAATACCTCTTTTGACCCAATATTTACATCCATACCCATCTCAGTATTTGAAATCTGCCTCAAATATGTCGCAGCTCTCGATACAGTCACCTCATTTCACGAAAAAAAAAGTCTGGTGAGCCCTTACAATTCTGTATCTATTTCGAATCGTTGCACGAGGAAAAAGACATGAAAGCAAATTCAGGAAATCTTGGCA
>NW_009714231.1:0-243 GCF_000703405.1 Apaloderma vittatum | reverse complement strand
AAAAGTCCCCGCTTTTTTTCACTTCGGGCCCCCCCTCCCCGCCGCTAACCCAGCTCCTCGCTTCGCTGCCTTCGAGCTTTGCTGTGACACCGAGGCCTACCAGCCTGCACCCTACTACAGCGGGGGAATCCTCCTTTAATTGCGAGACGCGGTAGTTGGGTCTTTCCAGCAAAATCCCGAGCCATCTGAAGGGCTGCGATGGGGATAAAAAGCAGCTGCGCCGGAGCCTCAAAACAGGAACAG
>NW_009714230.1:92024-114446 GCF_000703405.1 Apaloderma vittatum | reverse complement strand
TTATTTATTTATTTATTTATTTATTTATACTCTGTAAATAAACAAATGTACACACAAAATACGGACTCGCATAATCTATTGACATTGATTCTACTCCTGAACCATCCTATTAAAGATACTGGTACATGTTTCTTTTCTGACTAAACTCATATTTCAGTATAGTTCTTCGTGATATCATATAGACTACCAATAGAGGTGGATGTTAATACAGATTTCAGTAATTTCCATAGTGTCATTTAGATGTGAACTTCTTTAAATATGTGCACTGATAGACTCATCACAGGCTAAGCCCATAAAATCACAGAATGTTTGGGGTTGGAAGGGACTTCTAGAGACTATCTAGTCCAACCCCCCTGCCAGAGCAGGATCACCCAGGGCAGCCACACAGGAACATGTCCAGATGGGTTTTGAAACTCACCAGAAAAGGAGAATCCACGACTGTTAATCCTCTGGACAGATTCAGTCAGAATATCGTTTGTGGAAAGGCATTGGATTTCTAATGTAATATCTGTAGAATATGATCCACCTGAAATTTTTTGAGCTTTGCTAATCATTTCAAGAGCAAAACTTATTAATTAAATCTGACAACATTTGCATATATAATCTAGTAATCAGATGTAAGATTTCTTTCTGTAATTCTAGAGGGCAATAGCACAAACTATTAAAGAAATTTGAGAGCTATCTGGAGTAAAGAGTCAGCAAGATAAACAGTAACAATAGTGGACAGAGTTTTAAATTTGCATATAGAAATGACTATAAAATAAGTTCTTATGAAAACTGGAGATCTACATTAAGAAGCCTTTTATTCTGGACTTGAGCCAAAGATTACAGGAGTCAGTGGATTTTTTATATTGACTACAATAGGTATCGAATCAGGTTATGATAAAATTTTTCTCTAAAAGTGAAAAAAATGAGTGACAATTGTGAAAGATCCTCAGAAATTATTTCTAGAAAGGCCTCCATCATTCAAACATGTCATCATCTTCAGCCAAAGAGAATCTCTCATTACTGCTTTACCTCTAGATTTAATTCAGGTGTTTCACGTATGGCTGATATCCAGTTTCAGAGAAAAGTACACCATCGTTTCAAATAGGAAGACTATTCTTCACAAAAGGCTTCCAGATGGCAAACCAAAAGCATGGATAGGTCTTCAGTGAATGGATCTCCTGTCCTCTGTGTGAGAACAATACAGCAGCAGATATATTTTTACAGAGTCATAGAATCATAGAATCCTAGAACGTATCGGGTTGGAAGGGACCTTTGAAAGTTATCTAGTCCAACCACCCTGCAGTGAGCAGGGACATCTTTGACAATATCAGACTGCTCAATCACGTCCAGCCTGGCCTTGATATGTGTACCGTTTGTTTGCTTTGAAATCCTCTAAGCCATGAAGAATTCACTAAAGTTCTAGGAGTGTCAGATCACCAATGCAATTTACCAACGAAACTATGAAAATTATGTGTTTGCTATTCATAAACAGTTAGGTGAAGTGTTCAGTATACTGTCAATGCCTTTCTACAACTGGTTTTATAAAGGAAGTTATGCCATAGAAATAATATATAAAGTGAAGAAGAGCCTCGTTCAACCAGTTAAAAATGTTACTCAGTTGCCAACAGAAAAGGTTCAGTTATGCACCAAATGCCAGTATCCAGCAATAACTGAGATAGTCAGTAAGCCCAGGTTAGTTCAGGAACAGTTGTGTGGACTTTTTCCTTGGATTAAATCTAGGAAAAATTGCTACTAAGTAGCTGTGATAGTCCTGTCACCAACCTATTATGCTACTGTCATAGGTAGCAATGTTCCGAACATCACTTAGTGTCTTAGTGTCCATCTCTTAGTGTCCATCTGTACAAAGATGAGAAATGTCATAAGAATGAGACTGTGTTTTCATGATGGACCTAAAACACCCAGTTCTAAAGACTTTTTTTTTTTCCTATTTGCCCCTTCTGTGAGATCATTACTAGCTTCTGAATTAAAACGACAGAAAAAATAACAGAAAACAAGTTTTGCTCTTATACTTTTTTCCGTATTGCACAAAATGTCTTAGCAAAAGTGTTTTGTATTTCCTGAGAATTTGTCTACTGTTCTCAACATGTATGCATCTACTTCTTGCTGAAAAAGTGGTCCAAAATCTTTGGCACCCATCCTAAAGCAGATAATTATTATAGGGGTCTTCCAGCACTACTCTGTGCATGAATTTCACTGACTTGCTCCGTAACAACACATACTAGTACAACAACAATCACATGGTGAGTAATACCACCAGACAAAGAAGAAATAAGCATTTTCAGGTGTATTAGTACCGAAGCAAATCAAAATCACAAACTTGTTTAACTGAGCCTAAGTGTTTTGGAATAGATTCACTGCTGTAGTGCTGCTCATTTAAATGTTGGGACTCTAGCTTAAGTTATTTACATCTTGGTTATCCTCCATGGTCAAGGGAGAGAAACCAACACATCCAGAGATAAACTTATACAATGAGAGACCAGCAAGCCTCTATGTGGACATGTCTCTACACTGATGGTGGAGGTATACAGATGACTTTATACCATGTCCTTAACATTTAAATGGCTAACACTAAAGGATATAAATCAAATTTACAATTAAAGAAAAATTAATGACTACTTATTATTAAACTCTCACACTCTGTCATTTTCCTGCTTGTTTCCCTTCTTTCTCCACTGTCAATTTTGTCCATTAGATCATAATCCCAGAATTAACTGGAACATACAGCAAAAATATGCACTTTTCTTGTATTAAAAAAGTCATAGATTGCAAATATTCAGTTGTCTTTACTGCTTTTTTAAATGACTACTTAGTCTTCTGCTAGCTTCACATGTAAACAGAGCCTTGCTTGTAATAATCACCAAGCCTGTTTATCTGGAAATGCCTGCGTGATGCTCTTCTTGGTGTCTCAGGCTGCCTGAAGATCCAGAGACACCCTGTTTGGTAATAGATGTCTAATAACCAAGCACAGTGAGATGGTGATGTTTCACAAAGTTTAGAAAGATCTTACTGTTGTTTCCACCTCAGACTTACGACAATCTTACTGGACACTTGGAAGTACTTTTATTTCACCTCCATCTTTGTTTGTGTGGACAGAATTGTCCTCCACTGAGGTTTTTTTCTATCAATGTTATTATTAATCAAGTTTGTGCAGCATCAGAGGGCCGGAATAAAATACTGCACTATCACAAATTTTTTCAAAGGGTAGAGATGCATCAATGGATAATATTGAGTGCAGATGATTTTTAACTTGTTATACATTAATACTTCTTTCCTAATGCTTCATATTGAATGGAATATTCCAGAGTTCTCTCACTAATACAGCCAGGTAGAAGGTAGAATTAAGCATTTCACAGGACATTGCAAGACTTGTTTTTATCCTAAATCATGACTGAAACTCCGGACGATGACATCCTTTGCAGCAAATAGCACAAAAGAGCAGTGGAAATACCAGACTAGTAAGTTTTGGCTCTGTGTGACTTGAGTGAATCTGAGTGATGTGTTAATAGAGCGCCTGAGAATGGGTGGGGTTTTTTTAACTTTTTCCTATCTCTACCTTGACTGTAATTTCCATGTTTTGTTATGGGGCTCTGCCACTACACTGATGTTCTGTGATGCAGGAGTTGCTGCTGTGGAAAAGAGAGAAGTGATCTATCCATTTCTACTTTAGGTAGATTAATTTCAAGTTTTTATTTATAAACATTTTAATCCTCCTCAGCCATTCTGATTTATAGATAGATGTATACAACATACATATAGAAATGTATGAAAATGTATCTGCCACTTCTCGGAGGAAATACTGAGAACTTCAGGTTCCTCATAAAGATTTCATCAGAACTGCATAGGCACAGAAAGATAAGGCTGAGAAACAAGGACAGTAAAGTACTATCACACATATCAACCCAAGCAGTAAAACAGCTTGTATCAGGTTCTATCAGACAGCAAGATTTTGGCAGGACCAAGGAGTGTCCTTACCCTTGGCAAGGAGGCAGCCTGGACTGTTCACCACCCCCTTGAACTCAGATATAATCAGCAAGATTTGTCTGCTTTTACTTACGCTATGTTTAGAGTCAGTGAGTAGATCCCTCAGGTCCATTTGGTAGAGGAACATAGGCATGTTCAGAAAGCAAATTCATTGCATCTTATTAGAAGAAGCATGAGTCACCTGCTGGGTGTGCTGATTTCTCCCTATTCACTTCAAACAGAGTCTAGAGTGGCTGGCTTGGACTTCTATTTCTAACATTCAGACAATCAAATTTAGGTAAGGAACTCCCTATCAAGATAGACTACAACACCATGTGTGTCTAAATCAATCACCACAGTAGCCAGCCTGGATTGATCCAACAGTCACTAAAAAAGAATAAAAAAATTACCCTCATCTGAGAATCGTTTTTAGCACTCCACCACATCTGAAGTTCTTAACAGCCATGGATTTTCAAAAATCACATTTTAAACTCGGATTTTTGTTGTGTTTCTTGTTTGGTTTAGGGCTGTTACAGACAAATTTTTTTACATCCTACAGCAAATAACAAGAGTCTCTACTGTATTGCTAAGGTTTTTTGCAAATTATCTTCCTAGAAGTGAGTTACCAAATAAGAAAACCAAGAAAAAAACAAACATGACCTCTTGCATTTCATATGACACAGTGTCATAGCAGTGAGAAGAACATCTGCCACCAGTATGCATGAAGATTTCTATTTCCTCATGACTTGTATTTATTTTATATGGTCCATCACTATGGAAATCAAGGAAGAATCAAGAATTTTACATCTAAAAGGACATTTTTCAGGGAAAAAAAAAGATAAACAAGTAAAAACAGGGGGGATTTGCTCAAAGGAGGCTTATTCCCCTTTTCCGAAGACCTTAGGAATTAGTGAAGACATAGTCCATGTTTATTTAGATACTTGTTCATATAGTGCAAGTAATATCTGCAAATTTTCCTTTAAGAATGATTACTGTGTTTTAATGTAATTATAAAAGCTTTAGAAGCACAGTATTTTCACTGCCTCTTCATCTCTCTGATCACACACATGTGTTTTGGGATGCTTGTCAAGGAAATCTGAGCAACACATTTCAACAGCAATAAGATTTTGAACAAAAAAGTACTCATGAAAAAGCAAATAAAAAACCAAATTTCTAACTACTCAGATAAAAGACTGTTAAAGAATTATGCTGAAGCAGCCCGGCAGAGATTGAATAAAACACCTTATTTGGAAGAATTATTTATTCCTCTATATTTTTCCACAAGACTAAGATCCTAGATCTGAATGAAAGAACAATTTTAACTATTCTTATAATCAATTCAAACAGGAATTTTCTTGTTACAGTTTGTAAGAGCTTTTCTTCTTAAAGTTCTCAAACTGCTGTAAAAAAACAATATTACTTTAAGGTAGTCACCCCTGGTGACTATTTATGTTGGTATTATGGTCTTGGTCTGAAGAAATAAAGATGTATAATGGAGCTCATACTTAGGGTTCACATTCTACTGCTCTAAGGCGGAAAAGGCACAAGCAATGTTTTGGAAAGTAGCTAATAAACAGTTCTTCAGAGCTCCACCTTAACCTCTTACCATCATAGCCTATGGCTTTATCATGTTGTCCTATTAATTTTTTCTACTCTTTTATAGGTATCATGCAAAGTTAGCCTGGTTCAACTCTGACAGTTTCTGTAATATTTTCATCAGCCTCCCAGGGGATGACACCAGTGGAACCAGGGACAGAGATTGTGGGGTTAGAAAAAAAAAATACAACTTGAACTGGTTTATTGAAATAAAAAATTATACTAACAATGACGATGATGTTAAACTATATACAAACATATACAGTTATGTGAATATATTTAAATATGCAAATGAATATTAATACAGAACCCACACCTTCTGGATGACAACTAGGCTCTGAGCATAAAAGTCACAAACTAGACTCGACAGCAGATCGTAGCACCTGAGCCCAGAGTCCTGCAGAGTCCAATAAAAACAGAAAAGGAAGCCTTGGAGAGGCTGTGCCCTTCCCACCTGGGGAAGGTGAACTGTCCCAACCAATGGTGCTTCTCTGCAGCATGAAAACAGGAGGTAGGAACACCAGAAGCACAGGAGGAGATAAGGAGCAGCCAGTTGCAATCCTTCCAACACAACAGACATCGAAGGTCCCAGGGCTTTTCTTGGGGCCCTCTTTTACCAAGCACCATGGGAAGGAGCATTTAGGTCACCTGACCCACCCTCTCCTCCCCATAGGCACAGCTGCCTCTGCTTCCCCATCGTGATCGCTCCCTGTGCTAGGAGCCCTGGAAAACTTTTATCCTGGAGCTTAAAAACCAGGACAGGAGTCCACTTGTAAAGAAAGCTAAACCTAAGTTCTCTGTCTTACCTGTAAGTCACAAGGGATTCAGTCATTTTAATACAGGTTTCAATTCCTATTTGAGATGACTTATTGTATGCTAGATATCTACAAGGTATTTTTTTATATTTGTAATGATATTTATGTACCCATTTAGTCTTAGAATACCATTTGGATGTCATGCAAGACATCCTAGAACTGCTGAAATAGTAAAAGACACCTTCCTGTGCAGGTAACTGAGATGATCCCTGGAGATCTGTGCTCCCCACTAGACTGTTGGCCAGGCACTAGAGACAAGACTAATGCCAAAGTGTTAGTGTCTGCTGTGATCTGAGTCATTATCTAATCTCTGTTGTCTTTATCAGCAAAATCATCAACTCTAAGTGCTCAGGCATTTAAATAGAAAGCACACAAATTTCAATCATCTAAATATAGTTTCCTAAATCCAACGTTGAAGCCTGCCACAGGAGTCTCTACAGTTCCTTCTGGATTATTCACACAGTGATAAAGCTGACAGTCTTGTGCTTCCATGAATTAGTAACTCACCCCTGTGAAAGCAGCTCAGTAGCTCCTGAATTTGGGCAAGCTTGAAAAGAAAGACAGTTCCATTTACACTGTCTTGCATCTTGGCAAAAAATTCTCAGTCTGACCCCATCTTCACAGAACCATCTCAGTCTCTACTACTATGATCTGACTTAGTGTGACAAAACCAACCTGGAGGTCCTTCTAAGGTTAATAAGAAGTGGGGTTAGGGGTATGCAGTGTAATCATAGAATCATAGAATGGCCTAGGCTGGAAGGGACCTTAGAGACCATTTTAATCCAGCCTCCCTGTCACCAGGGACACCACCTCTCAACTAGATAGCCATTCATATTTGATTGTCTATACCTATGTTTCTCTCTCACTCCCATTCCACCATTCTGTGTATGTGAATTGCTGCTTCTTACCTGTTTATATGATTCTGGATGGATGGCTGAAGTTCCAGTAGCAGTGTCATATTATTAATGAGAAGAAAGGAAGCAAGGGACAGGAGTGACAAAAGGAGACAGATGGAGACTCAAAAGCAGTCTATAAAAACTTGTTTGATTGTTTGTTTTTTCCTGAAACTGTAGGACCAGGTTCTAACATCAATTTTCTTTTATATTGCATTTATTATTTTTCTGTAAGTACCTGAGACTAAAATGCTATATATATAGTTCCTAAAATAGGGTTAGAGTTGTTGGTTTTTAAAGAATGTTTTATACCTTCCAACACTCATCAAGTAAGAGCCATGCTTCCCTCATGATTCATGGTTAATAGCACACTTTCTTTAGACAGCTTTATTTATCCTACAATAACATACAGAATATGCCCCAAATGGCTTTATTTTTAGCCAGTTTTATGTTGGCACTTCTTTAACAGCACAGAGAAGGAAGGGTACAGGGGGAGTCAATAAAGAAGAATGTGAAAATGTGTCCTACTATAAAATCCAAGCCTGAAGTAGCAGTTGGACTTTGGCACACGTGTGGCCTATTATTGCCTTCTGTCGTAATCAGCCTTCTGGCAGAGCAATAACATCAAGGTGTTGTTTATACACTATAAAGTGCTAAAATGGCGTTGTAAAGATTAGCCGGAAGGTGAGGCTTTTTCTGAGGGTGGTGCTTTTTTTCGCTTCCTTTTCTTTTCTCTTTTTGCAACAAAGAAATACTGCACATGAAGATTGCCTTCCTCAATACTTTCAACCTCATTACTTTCAATGAATCTTTAATGGAAAACCTGTTACCTGCAGGGAGGCAATATGGCCCATGGCTTAAAAAGACTAAGAGGAAAAAGACTTTGCTCGAATCATCTGCCACAAATACATTTTATGACCTGGGTTCACGTCACCTCTGTGTGCCTCTTATCTCAACCAACATTTGATGCAACTGAGAGTTCAGACACCGAGAGCCTGAACAGCATCAGTAAGTCCCTGAACTACAAACCCTTAAAAGTAAGGAAAGTATCTATATTATGGGCTTTGACTCACTTTTACCTAAGGGACAGCAACATAAGACCATCAAGCAGTGTCATCAAGCCACCAGCTTAAATTTCCTAGACCGGAAACTACTTCCATGTCTCTGAGTACGTCCCCTGTGTATATGAGATATATAGGATGAGTTCTTTACAGCCAGTTAGTGTTAATGGAAATGAATGTGTTCAGAACTTCCTTGGACTAATAGACATCCCCAAAATCACAGAGACAAGAAAATCATTACACATTAGCATGGAAGAGATACTTATTCTGGGCTTAATTCAGCTGCCCACAGATTGGTTCTATAATGCCACTTGAGATGACTTAGGGAGTTCGGAACGTCTTTGCAGAGCTCACAGGTCTGATGCAGAAGCTATGAGAAGTCTTCAGCCTCCTGGTGTGACAGCTGGAAGATAACCAGGATATAGGCCCAAAATAAAATGAAATTAAATGTCTACGAGTCAAGCCCCTCATTTCTTCTCCAGCATTTCATACAGAGTGACCGCTGTCTCTGTCATCAAAAAGACTTCTTGAAATGAAGAGCTAAAGCTCATTTCAAACTCACCATTAAAGGCTCTAAATTGACATGTTGAAGGGTCTGAGCTACATCTTCCAGAATGTTTTATCAAAATCCAGAATGGTATGGAAGAAATGGAATTGGAAAGTCACAGTTTAAAATTTCTAAGCATTAAGTACTATTTTCCCATCTCTTCTCAACATTTTCACTTCTCTGGGTCCCATTTGGCTTCTGAAGAATACGGCAGAGTGGGAATTCATTTAAAGCTTTAGTTGTTTTCTTGGAGAAGAAATTAGTGATACTTTTAAATGATCTCATGGAAAAAAAATATATTTTATTAATTCCGTTATATTAATTGTCATTATTAGATTATTTTATACTGAATTTATAAGATGATTTGTAACACCAAGACATTGGTTTCAAACTCTGAATGTTCCCCCTGTTTTCAGAAATCTCTAGGCTACAGACTGCTGAGAGCTAGGAAGATGTACCAGTCAAACAACCACTCAGCACTTGTTCTGTTTTTTGTATTCTCCCCAAAAACATCTGTTACTGATCACGGTCAGATGCAGCATAGTGGGCTAAAACAAGTTTTTCTCAGGCCTAGTGACTATGTCCTTGTCTAATAAATAAATATTTCCATGACACAGAATACATTCAGAAGAACAGTCTTTATTCTTACCACTTTATTCTGATCATGTTGTGAAAGAGGATTCATGCAGGGGAAAGCCATAGGGTGGAAGAAGTCTCAAGAGGTTATTTAGTTAGGTCCGTTCATAGCAGCTATTTGTCTAACCAGCTTGTAACAACTTTTAGCAATGGAGGCCCACAAACTCTCTGGTGTTCATTGCCCTAACAGCTGGAAACATTTTCCTCATTTCTGAGCTATATCTACTTTCCTGCAATTTAAGACCAGTCTTACTCTCCTATCCTCAGCAGACATGGAAAATGTCTCATTTCTATTTTCTTTCCAACTACTTTTTCTCATGTTTTAAGGTTCTCACAGTCTTTTCTTGTAATTTCCTCTCTGAGCTAACATCATCATGTGCATCAATCTTTTCTGATATGTCATGGTTTCTACTTCAAGCCATTTTTGTAACTCTCTTCTTGATTTCTTTTTCTAGACTACTCGTCACTCAAAGTCTAAGCCCCCAAAATAGTGACGATATCATGGCTCAGGAGTTATCTCATTTGAAAACTGCAGGAAAAGATACATTGTTTTGTATATTTGAGTATGAACCTTTCTTTCATTGAGCAAGTCTGATTGTAAGACTAATTTTCATGAGATTCCTTCAGCAAAATCAGCTCATAGTAAATTTCCAGAGATGAGGTCCCAAATAAACAATGACCAAGTCAAAGAAATAGACTCTAAAACATTAAAGAAATATTCAGACAAGATTTAATTTATTATCACCCTCATCACAGGACATCAGATGTCACTTCACTCTTCCATGTTGTAAACAGTGAGTTACATTTTACAACTTACATGCAGTCCAAGCAGCCAGCACCAAGAGACATGGCAGCATTTTAATTAAAATTGATAAAGCCTCTCTGAAATTTAGTCTGGGGAAAACATATCTTGTAGAATACAGAGCTGCCAAGTTTTGGCTGGAGGCTGAAGCAGGGCTTGCAGGGGCTGGAAAGAGCCTGTGCGGTGCCAATGGGAGACTGGGAGCAGAATCAAACCAGTACAATCAGTTCTGCTGAATGAAAAAGCGCTCAAGGACAGAAAACATCTTTAATTACCAAAATGCAGTCATCTGCCAGCAAAAAGGCGTTGAAGACCTGGCCTCTCATGACATATCTACAAGGTGATTAATAATTACCTAAATAGTATTAATGTGGCATAAACTAACTTCTACCTACTCAGTGTCCTAATAATAGCAAGTGATAAGGTGTGAACTTAGTGAGAAAGAAGGAGATGGAAACATGTACCTGCTACTGCAAATATAAGTTTGGGATAGAGCTGTAATGCAAGAGAATTATGTGGGATGGTCCCATGGCCATAGATTAACTTGCTCAGCCCTTCATATATCACTGTAGTCTAGAATTTTTCCCAGCCCTGAGTCTGTCTTGTCTCTTATTTTCCTCAATGACAGCTGCTCTGAAGATATTTCACTGACCTAATCATCCTGTAAATTTACTTCTACCTTAACCACTGGTAAAACCAATTTTTGTTATCTCACGGATGCAGAAAGCTGAAGGACACAAGGAAACCTATAGCTCTATATGCAGTGTCACTTGCTGATGTTCATCAAAGTTTTTCCTATAGTTGTGGTGTTTATCAGGAGAGGTATATGGATTGAGGAGGGGAACAAGGGGAGAGCTGCTGGGCCATCCCTACTGCGTCCCTGTCTCCACTTGTGTCAAACATCCCTTTGGCAGAAACTCACAGTTGCTGTGCAGGAGTGTAAGGCAGGAGATGTATGCGGGAGGCAGAAGACTGGCAGGCCTGAAGCATCAGCTGTGCTATAAAAATTATGCTAATGTGCTAAAATGAAGTTTATTTGGAAATTAGTTCTCCACTTTATGAAGGATTGAAATCTTGGATTCTTTTTTGGATCCTTTTTGGGGTATGCGCACCTCTTTATCCCACCTAGCTTCATCTTGACCTTGTTTCCCCAGTCTTCTCCAACAGCCACCAGGAGCCAAGCACAGAAGACAGGCTTTGTGTTAACAGCAGCCACCAGTTGGCAGGGATAAACTACCTACCCCATTAGAAGCCTGTCACCTCTGCTGTCAGCTTTACAGAAACTTTAAATTCCAGTAAAATGAAACACTAACAGCTGCCTGTTACTGCATATTGTATCCTGTATTATTCCATCTGTGCTGTAGTGCAGTTTACTGGTGAAAAGGAAAAAAAGAAAAAATGGCACTTTCTCCTTGCCAGAAGCAAGATGCACATCTGGAGAAGTTTTCCCAGTGAGCAAAAGTTGTACATAAAGACATACTATAAGGAAATAACATTTTATCTCATGTTTCCCATTCTGCATGAGCAATTATTTGTGTGGATGTACGGGTACTTTAGCCTGCACGTGACTGAGTGTTTGACTGCTTGTAACTTCAGATTAACGTTGGTTTTGTGCAGAATTTGATTGTAGATCAACACTCTATATAAATAAATAAATAAATGCAAACACAGTCACCCAGAAATACTACACCATCACCAACAGAAAAACCCTTTTGTCACTGCATATGCAGTAGCTCTGCAGAGAATAGACTGCTCTTTGTTGCCAACCAAAGAGACATTATTTTATTTGACACCTATGGAGCTGCACAAATGAGAGTCAGCAGGCATCAAGCCGTCCTCCTGGAAAAAGACTTGGCATCTCTCTCCCTGGCACATCTGGTGAGTTTGAATGGCATTCATTGGCATGGCTTTGCAAAATTAATTACATTCCAAAGCCTTGTCACAAACAATAAGCCCTTGTGCCAAATGCTGATCTTTTGCTTTCTGCCAGATGTAATGCATCTGCTTCTCTTTATCAGGTTTAATCCTATTTGGCATCGGCAGTGCAGTAAACAGTGCTGTGGAAGCTGGAAATGAAAGGTGGAAGAACGCAGGAAGGCACTGAACAGAAGTAGAGACAGAGATGCCACGTGGTCAAGATGTTTGGCCTGAAGCAGCTGGTTCATGTGACTCAGTCATGGTGAGAAAGGTCTTTCCTCAACCAGCTTGCATCAGTCAGCAACGTGGTGATAGACATGGGGCAGACTGTCAGAAATCCTACTGAAGAGGCTTGTTGTTGAGTATCTTAGTCTCCATGTCTAGTTTTCTCAATAATATCACTGTATAATTTCATGTAGAAAGATATCTCTCTAAGCCATCTCAGAGAGGGGTCAATCCAGGAGGAGAAATAAGGTGCAGGTAAACTGTCCAATTTTCTTTATTCTATGCTTACAGATACCAGACACTAAAAAACCCCTCAGGAGAGCTAACAGTGGTTCAGGTTGTGCTCAGGCACTTGTCTTAAAGCACTACGACACTCTAACACCTCCAGTGCTGCTCAGTGAACAGCCAGAGTCAGAGTCTTGCCTCCAACATCAATCTGAGGTGTCTCGTATTGTCCTCACCCAGTACAATGCCCAAGCAGGACTTCAAGATGGCAAACAAGCTGCACCCAAACTCAGATGTGAAAACTCGTTCAAACCTTTACTTTTCCCCACAACAGTACTGCAAATTATTTGTTAAACTTAAGCCAGAACTGAAGAGGCTCAAAACCAAATTGAATTCCCCTGACTCTGCCAGCAGGCAATGGTCTTGAAAAGATCAGTGGTTCCGCCACGTTGGAGGACTCAGTGATGTTATTGCCATCCAGGGCTGTCCGTGGCAGCTTCCCTCTCAGCCAGCCTCATGCACCTCATTATACAGAATTACCCATATAATTCTGCCTCTGTGCTAAATGTATTTTCAGTGGTGCACATGGCTGAAAGCCTGTGACCCTCTTTGGTCTCTAAACTCCATCTCCTGCTGTCTTTACTTTCGCTCTGGTACAACCAGGATCTGAGTTATGCAGCTTAGTTTCTCTCAAATTCCTTAAATTAAACAAGCAGGGGTACGGTTGACACAACTGGAAACAAAAACGTTGGCTGGACTGTGACAGAGGATGAGGAAAAAGTAGCCTCAAGTTCCTTCCTGGTGGTATTTGTGGTCTCTTGTGATGCCTTCATCATACAGACTTTTCCTTTTAAAATGTATTTTTCAAGTGGAATGATTTCTGACTACTCCAAGGTTAGAAATTCCTGGGTGGTGTGAATTGGAGGTAAACCAAAAGAGTTTCAGTCATAGATGAGCTGGAACTGAAATAAAATTTACTGTTTCAATGGTCTTCTCTCCAGTTGTATTGAAAAAGCAGAAAAGAGAATGAAAAAGTGAGCAAGAGACAGGATTTCAGTTCGCCTGCTTAGTTTGTAGTGTTTCCTCTATTTCAGTTCAAGGACATAAATAGCTTCCGCTGCTTGATGTATGTAGAGCTCTTTCCCATCTAGGTCCAATCTTTCTGTAGAACTTCAATGTATGGATGCCAGTTTGGACTCATAACTGCTATGCAAACCACAATTTTATCTTTATTTAAGTTTTAACATTGACAGGGCATTTAGGCAGCTGATGATTCCTTGAGATCTGCTCTTTCTCTTCTCGTTTGAGTTTCAGGGACTGGTCACACCTTGGGTATGTACAACAGCTGTTTCTGGTGAGCCAATCCAGATCTCACCCTGGGAACCACCCAGGTTGTACCATGTGCCCCAGAGAAGAAGTAAGGATGAAAAAAACATGTCTGAGGGCCTTCATCAGAAATGTTTACTGTCAAAAGAAAAATGCCAAGTTAAGCGACAGCAGGAGCTGGAAAGCCAAGATCCAAGAAGAAACTAGAGAATAGTTTCCAGAAGCTGTAAGAAACAGTTTGTTTTATTCTAAGCATCTTAAAAAGAACATGAGAATGACATTAACTTTCAGAGGTTAGTTTTGGAAGACAGCTAAAGTTTGTCAATGGCTATTGCAAATTAACTTCCTTGCTCATTTTACACACTTCACTCCCACCTGAATCTCCTGTTCCCTTGACAATTCATGTTTGGAGTTGGACAGCTGGTGGTCTTCAAGCCCCAGTCTAAGACTCCAGAGATATAATCTCTGTCATCTCTGTGACAGAGTCAGCAGGGCTAAGCCACTTCATTGCCATGCATTATAGTTTCCATAATTGTCTGAAACATGTAAATTATAGTAATGGCATCCTCAGTAAATTTCTCTGAGCTCTACAGGTGAAAAGTGCTATGTGACAGTGGCACCGTATGTAGCAGTGTTGCTGGTGACACTTGTAGTGGTCATGGTTATGAACTATGGGGGTTATTCAACCCATGAATGTATAGAGATTGTGGCTGTGGAGTTCCTGAGATTCTGCAGCAAATACTCAAGAACACAGAGGTTAGATTTCTTCATTACAAATTACTACAAAACTACTATTAGTGAAAGCAAATATGTAAAATACCTGTGTCTGTGGATATGTATATTATACTACAAGTCATTGCCAAATTACCACTGTGAAAACAAGTATATATATTGAAGCAATTGGACTAGATGACCTTTAAAGGTCCCTATCATTCCAAAACTTTATATGATTCTACAGTGGTAAATAGTATATTACAAGTTATTACAGAATTCCAACTAGTGAAACAAACATATACTTATGAATCTGTACCCACATATGTGCCTAGAAATGTATTATGATGTGAATTGTTACTGGTTCAACACACAACAAACCACTCTTAGAAATGCTAATCATCAAAAGAAAGTCTCACCTGAAAGATGACATTTGTCACGGAGTCTGGAGTCAGCCAGATATCCCCATTGAAGATTTGGTCTCTCTGGAAGATGTTGTGCAGGGAAGCTCTTGTAGAAAGGCTCATTTTGGGTGGGTAGTAAGTCTCTTTTTATGCCTTTTTGATGTAGATACATATGCAGGTGTAGGACATCAATTGCTAGAACACTTGTTGCTAAATCTTGTTTTCCTGGAATGCCAGTTTGGGTTTATTTTCCTTGTCCTATATCTAACCAGATTTCTTTGTCCTACCCCTAACAAGGTTTCTTCATCCTGCCAAGTACTTCTACATCAAGTTTTCTTAAGGAAGATATTGTCATGTCCCACCCAGGAAAGGGAGACAAGTGCTGCTACAGATGTCTTGTGCTCCTGGCTAAGGAGATATCTTTTCTTTGCCCTGCTGACCTTTGTAGTGGCTCTATCAACATATTTCTGAGTATGTGTCATATAGTGAAACCAATCTGTTAGGAAAATGCTTTCTGGCCCCTCTTTCTTTCCACTGACTTTTGTGGGTTTTAGGTATGACCTTGCAAAACCTCCTAGTCTCCAGGGCTTTTTTAAAGCTCAGGTCCTTCTTTCAGAGCTCTGTGGCAACCACCTGTTCAGCACAAATAAAACTTTTGGATGGTTCATATTCCCTCTTTCACTGACCTTCTATGAGAAAAGAGCAATCATGAGTTTCTGGAGGGAAGGATAGACTTTTAAGCCTATATTCATACTCCATCCACAATAGCGAGCTCATGGACTATCACTGGAACTAGTAAAGACTATGGTAATATTCAGAGTAATAATAGACTAAACCTGCAAAGGGAAATCCTACCCATCTTAATTCCTACTTCTACTAATGTTATTAAACAGATAGATGAGGAAGTTGCATCTCACTTTCTGACTTTTTAATTTGATTTGTTTTCATGTTTGCATGAAATTGCCATAACCAATTTGCACGCATACAGTAACTTGCAGTGTGTCATCCTAGAACATCAAGGTGGGATCAGAGCCACAGACACCCAGACATGAGGAAGTGAAACATCTTTTGCATAATCTGAGGAGTCATAGACCCAATTGTTGATGCTTCCAGTTTTTCTAACACAGTCTGTTTCTATTATATATTTTTTAAATAATTCCATCTGTACCAATCAGAACTGTGGCCTTTTCCTCTTTGTTAAGTCTTCTCTGATGTTGACCAGAGACAGATAATTAAGAAATCCCACACAAGATTGTTACAAATTATGAATATATTCTGTTAGTGTCTTTCTTTTGTCTGTCATTCCTTTCATAGGTTCTGCTTACCATCTGATTTTCCTTATTCATCCACCTTCGTTTCTAGCAGGTCGTATCCTGGATAGCCTGTTCCACTCGTCAGTTTTACGAATTAATGAAGAACATAATAAATAGTTTTTCTCTTCCTTTTTTTCCCCTCCAGTTTTGTTGTGTTCCACCTTCACCAATTTTGCATTAGAAATAATAGTTCTGAAGAATTCTTTATCTGTACCCAATTTGTCCCCTTTCCTTCATTTAAGTTTTGATTCAAAATTCACTAGAGTATGAGAAGACAACCAAAGCTCAATAAAGTCAGTAGATATTCATACTCTGCAAATTACAGATTGCAGTAACCTGTATAACTCAGTGTATCAGTACTTGATTTCCCTGTTGTCACTTCCAGACCTCTGTATTTCACTCAGCAATGTTAGCTAAACAATTTTGTTGCAATAACTAAATACCTTTAGGAATTGCATGGCGCAGCACTTAGGAAGTTTAAAGATTTCCTCTTCCACTGCAGAAAAGTTAATTGTGCTGGGGCTGTGTTTTGCCAGCACCAATTAACACAGAAGCTGAAACTACAGTTTAACATTCTGGTCATGTACATGTAGTCTGATTTGTTGACACCTCCTCAAGCCCCTGCCCTCCTGCATCCCTGGTTCCTTCCTGAAGATCCATGGAGGTTGTTACAACAGTTTGCAAACACCAGAGTTTTGATTTACTGCTACAAAGTAAAAGCATTGCAAGTAGAGGGTATTTTAGAATTTCAATACATGTTTACATTTGAAGAAGCTCCACCTAGTTCAATTATGCTTGAGCAGCAGTGAGAGCCCAACTGCAATTCCCCAGCTTGCATAAACCTGCAGATGGGTATCAATTACTCTGCCTTGCAGAAAACAAAACAAGCTTTTGGCATTTGCAGCCGTGTAATTACAGGAAGATTTCAAGAAAATCAGACATTTTCTTATTTTTTTAATATCCAATCATTAGTTTCTTAATAAGAGGCTGAAGGAAGTGGCAGGATGGAAAACGAAAGAGCACCGAGGTCGCTCATGCTTGATAATCAAAATGGAACCGATGGGTTTTCAGCTCTGAAACAAAGAAACCCTTGAAGCAAACAGCACAGAAAATATGAACTGCATTGCATCTGACTCGAGCAGTTATCAGAATCCATATCCTAGTGGTGTGGTTGAGTTAAGAGGAGAAGCAGACAATGTGATAAGACACTTTTGATGGTTTTCTATTTGGTTACCAGGACATATGTTCTGCTTTCCTGAATAGAGCTGAAATCATTTGGGCAATCTTGTACTAACAGAAAAAATCTCTTTCAGTTAGCACCTGTATCTTTGCCTTCAAAAAGCCTTGGAGAAAGCATCAACAGTATTTGCCCTATAGTAGAGACAGGGAACTGCTGTATAAAGAAAACTAGGGCTACATTTACAAGCAAGGCTTAGATTTCATCACTGTAATAACTAATTTCAAGCCCCTCTTAAGTTGTTCCATTCCTCTGCAGGAGCAGAAGTTCAGCAAACTAATCTTGCTCACCATGTTATCAGGGTAGGAAGCTGGGCATATACATGAGGAATTGTACTCTCCTACACTCCATACTGCTATGTTAGCCCTTATGCCTTGATCCTTCTGCGTTTTCACTTTTTCTGGAAAATACAAAAACGTGCCTTTATTTTTAAAAACAGTTACATTATCTCTCAGAAATACCTATATCTATATATTCTCATAACTATTATTATCATTTATGTAATAACTGCTGCCCAACTATCACAACCACTATAATCTGAGCCTCAAGAACAAACATTAGCATTATCACACTACTTGCCCTTGTAGGAATTTCACAGGTTTTAACCCTTTCAGTCTTTTCTTACTGTTTAATTTATACCTTTCTAAGTCAAATATTTATGAAGTACCTGTCACAGTCAGCTTCAATTACACTTGTTCAACTCAAGTGTTTAACTCCTTATTTATTTCCTTATAACATTTAACTCCTTAGCTTTCCGATGTTATGTGTCTAATTTTCTTTGTATTCATCATTCAAAATCACTACCAGCTAAATCTCATTGCATCACTAAGCTAAGAAAATGATATCCCTTTCTAAAGAATAGGATAATGATGTACCTTACTTCACAGAAAGTATAAATTTGGCTGCAAAGTCTTAGTTTAGCCCATGATATTATTCTTTAGGAAAATATGCATAAAGTGAATTAGGTCCATGAAATAAGAATACAGCCTAAAGTAGATGAAGCTAGTAGGGAATTAGGAATACGCAGGTCATTGAAAATACAAGCCAGCACTCAAATGTTGGTAAAATCCAACAGAATCTGATTTCTGTCTCTCACTTAAGCTTTTGCAAACATTTCCCCAAACTCCTATGTATGCAGGAGCGTATCAGATAGCTTGGGACCACCTCAGAGGTAAATTCAGAGTAATACCAAGTGGGAAGTTGCAGGGTTTCAGCAGCATAAAACTGGGCTAAAATATAGAACCAGGTCTTCTAAGCTCATGACAGGATGTAATATCAATGTTTCCACTGAACAAGTCATATTTTCTCTGTTCACACCTAAAAAGATGAAATTAAAAGTAAGGCTGCAGAAATAAAGAGATTCTGTGGACAGAGGTACACGGGCAGTTGAGGACTCTTTCATGATTAACAGTTACTGGACAAGCCCACAACCTGAAATGACCAGACAGACCAGCGTCCAGTAAGTGACAGACCATATAATTACGAAATTACAGAGCATAAAAAACGCTGACTGCTTCCAATTACAATGTGAAAGGGCAACTTCACAGTTGTGCCACTTAGTAGTGCTGGAGAAAGGCAAAGGAAAATGTGTTAAAGGCCTAATGAGGTGTGTGGGTGGAAGTTACTGCCATGGTTTACGGCTGTTCAGGTTGTTAGTTCCTACAACGTGTCACTGTAAGAGAGAGAGAGAGAGAAGGGGAGAGGGGCAGAGATGAGAAGGCATTTCCTCACTGGGCTGACTGCAAGTAAAGATTAGCTTTGCCTTATTTCTTCCTGAACAGGTCCGACAATATATCTTAAAATAGTCATTTAAGATTCCCAGACAGTTTCAGTAATTGATGCAGCATTTTTTACAATCCAGCATACTTGTTTATTTTAGCAGGCTGGGGAATTGTTCCCTCGAAGGCCTTAAAAAGAGTAACAGTGAAAAAGAAGATACTAGCAGGAAAAAAACAGCACAGAGGGACTACTATATAAGATATTAGATGGAACTCTAATTCCAGTGACAAAATGTCAGCTGTGGCCTTTTGCAGAATCGTCAAATACTATCCATGCAGAAAAGGATGTGCACAACTGTCCCTTTCCAAGCTTCCACCTTCAGAAGGTATCTGTTGTGATGGAGTGGCTCCAGGACTGCTCAGCTCTAGAGCTGGGGCTTCGATAACAATTCAAGTCCCATGTTTGCAGAAGCCACACTGCTTACAAGCTCCCAGGATGCATTCTAACCATGTAACCTTCTCCTTTTGCATGGTCCACTACATCCTTCTCTTCATTGCAAACATCACCTTGTCACACACAGCTTACGTAGACAGCTGAGAAGGTAGGGAATAAACCACATCATCTGCCTTATTTAACAGTCCTTAATTTAAAAGAGAAATCACCTCCTTAACAGATCTATTGCATTTTCCAAGAGAAATTTGAAGCTTATTCTGTAGGCAATGGGGTTTTCATCTCTGCCTTTGCACTTCCCCTCAAGGGTTGGAGAGCTCAGCAGCCTTACTCTGTGCAAAGAAACTGCACACTCCATAGAGAAATAGTACTAAATAGTAATTTAATAGTTTGTGATGACACCACAGTATCAAATCCTTGAGACACCATTCAGACTATTCAGCCCCACATGGTTCTTTCTTCCCTGATGTACTGGGGAGGCTCTAAATCCTGAATTATTAAGAAGTATCTGGCGTTAAAAGAAATGGCAACTGGATGAAAATACATAGAATTGTTGTTGTAGCTTTATTATTCTCCCAGAAAAGAAATAAGAGCATGTAAACCTCTAACTATACATTGGATGGTAGAGTGGTGTCTTGCTTTTACTGTTACAGAATTTCTGTGCTGCAGAATTTCAGCTTCTTGGAAAAAGTGACATTTTGGTTTGTTTCTGGTTTGGACTCAGAATACTCAAGTTTCTGTAAGATGAGTAAAGAAGAGAAGTAAGTATCCTGTAAAGAATTTAGATGACATTTTAAATAGAATAGCAATTCAAAAAGTTCTTTAACAGCCGTCTCACAACTTCTGTAGCTGACAAATTCTTTATCCTTTTGATCCTTCCAGCCCACACTGACTGGAAGGGAATTACTCAGCAGGTTTTTAAAGGGAAATTCAGATGTTAGACCTTCCCTTCTCTTACACCACCGAATCCAGTAGCACAGGATCCAGGAGCATTCTCAAATCAGTGTTAACTGGCGGGATCAGAGTCCCAGACACTGCAATTATGGTCACTTTTCTTTGAGGGAGAGGTGGGACTGCTCTTTACATGCATTATAGACGAGGATTACAGCATTCACATCAGATCCAGACATGCTTCCATCACTTTACACCAAAGTTTCTTAAACACATGGTTATAGCAGGCAAGCTTCAGCTCTCCTGCTCTCTGCTGCAAAGAGAAAAGCACAGAAATCACTGGTCCTAAATGCCTTGGCAGGGATCTCATCCAGGCAGGCTTTAGGAATCAGTGACTGCTTCAAGAATATTTATTTCCTTTTATCATGTGACTGTTAGATGTACAAAAAAAATTCAAAATCAGAAAAACTCATTTCCCCCACTTGCAGTCAATGTGTAAAACACTGCACTGGAGAAATGTACTCTTATTTATTTACTGAACAGTGGAACAACTCAAAATCCATCCTGGAGCTGTAGAAGGAATTATCATATAAAGCAGAGTTCAGGATTCCACCAGAGATGCTCAGCCTGGATCTACCAAGGCCTCTTCTGTGCCACGCCATAAATCAAGTACACTTATATTTTCCTTGAATATAAAAAGCAACTTCTTCCCTAACTAATACACAAACTGTGTATTTCTTTTCTTGTTCAGAGTGTCACAGCTTAATTCATACACAAGCAAGAGATTTTTGGATCTAGAAAAATGAGACTTTTCAGTCAATGACAAGTGTGATAGTACAAACCTTTCCTGCTTAAATTATTTCACAGTTTGTTAGGATGTATCATTTTGCACACTACAGCAATCAGTATGCGATCCTGTGACACAATAAACACAGCTACAAAGAAATCAAGTCAAAACAAACCAAAAACCTCAATGAGTGTAAGAAAGTGAATTTCTAAAGTTCTGCTCTGGTTTCTTTCTCTAGCTTGTTGTTGTCCTCATGGAAAACTCTGTTCCATGGAGACAGCATGAAATGTTTTTTATACTTATTTTGGTAAAGTAGCTGCATTTGACAGAAGGCTATCAGGAAAAAAGGAATCTGAGCTTCTCGTTGCCTAAGAAGGCCATCTCAGCTGAAAAGGGGGCTAGGGTTTTGGCCAAGGAGCAGGAACTGTGCAACAAGGTCAGGCAGAGCCCACTGGAAGCCAGCTTGCGGACATATGGTGAAGAGGAGGAACAAAGACCCACAGGGCAATTGCTAAATATAATCCAGAGAAGCAAATGATCTAAAGGAAATATTTTGCCCATCGATTAAATCCTTCAGATACTGCTGAATGCATGTTGGTTTTAGATTCCCATGAAAAGTAGTCTGAGACATTTGTTTATCTTGTCTTTGGTAGCAGAGGTTCACTAGATGTTTCTACTTGTCATAACAAACTGGGAAATGTTCGTTTCTTCTACTGAGGAGAGGAGGCTTTGGAAATAGGTTTATGGTAAGTCTCACCTTAAAACAGTTATGTAAGATAGTTTTCCTTTTTCCTTTTTCCTTTACCCTTTTCCCTTTTTCCTTTTTCTCTTTCCTTTTCCTTTTCCTTTCCCTTTTCCTTTTCCTTTTCCTTTTCCCTTTTCCTTTTCCTTTTCCTTT